>NC_086454.1:341104011-341344011 GCF_028390025.1 Pseudophryne corroboree
CCCCCACATACCCGCTTCATTCTCTACATCGGGCCTTGCAGCCGCTGTTCACGCCGTAGCAAGAGGCAACGCCCCATCACCATCCGCTGCCCTTACATTGCGCAATATTTTACCTCTAACAACAGTAGGAATGCAGGTAATACTCCATATAATCATATATTCAACCACACAAAGAAGGGGGCGTAGCCCCCTACGACGGTGTGAAGAGCGCCCGTAGGGCGCGATGAAGCACATAGTTTACAAATACATGTCCAGTTATTTCCCCTTTATTATAATGCTGCATGCAAACGAAGTATTAACCAAAAGTCACCCTTGTTAGTACTTCTGAACATTTCTCTAGTCTGGGTATTTTTATTTTTATTTTAAACAATTTATTTTATTTTATGTCAACAATAAGAACAGGACATAACTGGAATAGGTGATCGACAGTACAATTGGTCAACACTGTATAGAGCATGTCCAATCACAGAGAACAGCAGATGAAAAAAGAAAAATGTAACAGTTCGGTGATAAAACGATACAGGAGGATGTATTGAGTGCCGTCACACAAATAGTATGGTGTAACAGAGAAGAAAAACAAAAAGATCAACAAAAAGGAAATATCTCAGAAAGCAAAGCATATAAATGTCTCATGGTAAGTATGCTATAGAGAAAAAAGGAACAGACGAGGTGGGGGGGGGGGGGGGGGGGGGGAGAAAATCTGAGAAAAAAAATGGGAGAAAAAATAAATAAAATGGATTAAATAGTGCAGAGGAGGAGACGGCCAGTAAAGAAGGGTAGAGGAGTAAAGGGAGGGGGAGAAAAAGGAGGGGTGAGGTGCTACGAGGAGGAAAGGGGTAAGGGAGGGGTACCCGGCAAAGGAGAGGAATACAAAGTGTACCAGGAGTTCCACACCCGATGGTACTTGGACACAGTGTCAGTGAGGAAGGAGGTGATATATTCCATAGAGGAAACGTACCACAGTCTATTAATTAGAGCGCTCTGGGTAGGAGGTATGGGGGATTTCCACGATTTGGCAATCAGGAGTGTGGAAGCGTTAGACATATGGAAGATCAGCTTGTTCTCTGCCTTAGACGCCGAATGAAGGGGTATGTGGAGAAGGAGTATCGATGGATCCATAGGCACAGAGCAGGAGGTAACATTTGCCATAAGGGTCTCTGCCACTTTCCAGAACTGTTGGATCACCGACATTCCCACCAAATATGAAAAAAGATGCCCACCATGCCACAGCCTCGCCAACACTGGGCTGAGGAATGTGGATATATACAATGAAGTTTGTCAGGGGTCAAATACCACGGGTGTACACCTTGTAGGCCATTTCCCTGATGCCGACACTAATGGAGGCTTTAGCGATCCAGTGTCGGATACGAGACCATTCCTCGTCATCAAACTGTGTGCCAAGGTCGTGTTTCCAGGCAGTTTCGAAAGATTCTTTGTGGGGGGATTTGGGGATAGAATAGAATGGTACAGCATAGAGATGGTGCCGCTACAGCCAACCGAGTATAGACATTGGCGTTCAAAAAGAGGGTTGGCGAAAGGTTTAGAGCTGCGGTAAGTATGTACAAAATGGTGGATCTGCAGGTAAGAGTAGTGCAATGCAGCGGGGAGGTGGTATCGTTCTTAAAAACCTGCAAAAGTGGATGGAGCCAAGTGCCCAGCATTGTGCATAAAGCGAGTGCTGCCGGCCGCTAGCCAGGGGGCAGCCATTTATCAGAAAACCCTGGCGGGAATAGGGGGTGTCTCCAAAGGGACGTTAAAGGGGAGGGGTAAGTCGTGAGGGAAAAACGCTTGTTAATCGTGTCCCATGTCGTCAGGGTAAAATGGATAGAGGGATAGGCGTAGGCCTAGGCTGGTCTGTGAATACGGGGCAGCCATAGGAGAGAGTCTACACTAAGATCTGGAGATAACGCGTTTTCAATGTCGACCCACTTTTTCAGTCCGGGAGGGGAATGCCATGAGATAATGTGGCTCAATTGTGTAGCGTGGTAATAATTTTGCAGTAGGGGGAGGCCTAGACCGCCATAGTCTGTGGATTTGGACAGTACCAGACGGCCTAATCTCGGTTTTTTGCCTGCCCATATAAATTTCCCAAACAAGGCTTGTAGAGATTGGAGAACATGTGCTGGAACCCTAATCAGGAGTTTTTGGAATAGGTACAATAATTTAGGAAGGGCATTCATTTTTACTGCATTGAGCCTTCCAATTCAAGATATATAAAAGGATTTCCAGGTTGATATATCTTGTTGAAGCCGTCTGAGAAGGGGGGAGTAATTGGCATGGTATAAATGGGAGTATTGCTTGGTGACATATATACCCAAGTAACGGATCTGGGTGGGTCGCCATTGAAAATTAAAAGCAGTTTCCAAGTTCAGTCGCGTTTGGCGTGGGATGTGAAGGGATATCGCCTCGGATTTCCCCTCATTGATTTTGTAACCTGAGAGGGAACCGAATCTGCGTAGTTCACGTAGCATGGGGGGGGGGGGGGGGGGAGAGAGACGGGAGAGAGACAGTGGGGTTAGTCAGGATAAAGAGTATGTCATCTGCAAATAATGATATTTTGTATTGTTGGTCACCCAGAGAAACTCCAGAGATTATGTAATTGGCTCTAATTTGTGCAGCTAATGGCTCAATACAGAGTGCGAAGAGTAGAGGGGAGAGGGGTCATCCCTGCCTAGTACCATTATTCAGTTTAAAGGGTTCTGAACAAATACCATTGGTCGTGACCACTGAAGAGGGGTTGTGGTATAAGGTCCTGACAGCATGAAGAAAACGGCCATTAAGGCCGAAAGCTTCAAGGGTATGGAAAAGAAAAGGCCAAGAGACCCAGTCAAATGCCTTTTCGGCATCCATCGCCAGGACCACCGAGGGTAGTTTAAACCGATTAATATGTTGGATTAGATCGATGGTTCTATGCGTGTTGTCTAGTCCTTGGCGATGAGGAACAAAGCCCACTTGGTCCGGGTCTATCAGGGTTGGTAATATCGCGTTGAGTCTAGTGGCCAAGATTTTGGCAAATAGTTTGAGGTCAGTGTTCAGAAGGGAAATGGGCCTATAGTTAGAACATATAGTGTGGTCTTTGTCTGGTTAGGTATGACTATAATTTTAGATTTTGTGGATTCAGGGCGAAAATAGGATCCATCTAGTACGGAGTTGAACAGTGTAGCAAGACGGGGAACTAAGAGGGTTGCGAGGATTTATAGTAAATCATGGGAAAACCGTCCGGGCCGGGGGCTTTAGATGGTTTTTGAGATTTGAGGGCTTGTGTAATTTTCCTCCTCGGAAATATCCCAGCTAAGACCAAGTTGTGTGTGAGGACTAATGGATGGAAGAGCGCAAGATGCGAGATAGTCCCGACATTGTTCTGAGAACGCGGAGGAGTCTAGAGGTGAGGGGAGGTTATATAAAGTTTTGTAGTATTCCTTAAATGTTTGGTTGATGGTGTTGGGATCATAGGACAGTGTGTTAGTTTTATCCTTTAGAGAGATTACTGCTTGTGCTGCACGTTTAGCCCTTAATTTGTTAGCCAATAAGGTGTCAGCTTTGTTGCCTTTATCGTAAAATTGCTGACCTAGCCAGCGTAGGGATTTTTCAGTTTTAGTCTAGGTATTTATAATACAGGACAAATGTTCTCCTACACTCACTTACCCAGCTTCATTACTCCCATTGCCAAGGCTTTCACACCTCACTCCTATCTCCACAATGCATGCATCTAGCTGCACTCCAGTGCCTCTACACTGCCACTCACCTCTCATATCCCTCAGAAACCATATCTTCACCCTACCTCTTCTTCCAGCTACCACCCCATTTCTCTCCTGCACTTTGCTTCCAAACTAATCAGTGCACAGGCAGCTAACCCACTATCTCTCCCCTCACTCTCTCCTCCATCCTCTACGTTCAGACACTGGGGTTTAGTACAGTGATTAAAGAATTACTCACAGCTAAGATGAAGGATCACTTCTCCCTACTCGTCCTCTGTGACCTCTCTGCCACTTTCAGCTCAGTCAACAGCCTCCCCTCCCTTGGCATTCATGGCACTGCTCTATCCTGGTTCTTCTCCTGACACTACATTGGTATTCCAGTGCCGGCCACAGCATTTATGGCACTGCTCTCTCCTGGTTCCCCTCCTGACTATACATAGGGTCCTCCAGTGCCAGCCACAGCCTCCCCTCCTTTGGCATTCATGGTACTGCTCTCCTGGTTCTTCTTCAGACACTACATAGGTCCCAAAAATGGGTGTAGTATGGTTTGCCGGCGGTCGTGGTCCCACGACCAGCATACCGGAGCCGGAATCCCGACCACCGGCATACCAACAGCTGGGCGAGCACAAATGAGCCCCTTGCGGGCAGGCGCGCCCCTGTGTGACAGCAATTTGGTGACCAATAGCTCATTGTGGTGTTTTTAAAATTATTTTTATTGTATTTCAAAGGACGCCGGCCGTGTGTGTGTGTGTGTGTGTTTTGTTTTTATTGTTTTATGCGATATTGTGGGAATAAAAAAATAAGAGTGTTATAAAAAGGATTCTGGTATGACAGCGCTTCATTAGTTTTTGCGTTTTCTTTCGATTCAATGGAGATTGGGGGCGGGATGTACTAAAGGGAAAATGCGGTAAAACACCCGTTTTCGGGAGTTTTACCGCATTTTCTTATGTACTAACCCCCAGCCGCCGGGATTTAGGTGCGGAGGCTAACGCCAGCTTTGGCTGGCGTTACCCTGTAGAAGCCTGTGGGCATCCTTTCGCACCCATCCTGAGGAATCCAATCGGATCCCCCCCTCGCCCCCCTGTGTACCTCTGGCAGCCAGCGAGATGTCCTGTCCCAGCCACTGCCTGCCTGACGGGGCTGGTGGAGGAGGGCGGCAGCAGCATCCAGTCAATGCCGCAGCTGCATCGTACAGGGACCTCCTCTCCCGGCCCCAGGCTGTGCTGATTGGTGCAGCCTGTGCTGACAGCAGTGGGGGAGGGAGTGGCATCTCTGTCCCTCCTGCCCCCGGAGCGCAGGTAAACAGCCGGCGTCCTTCCTTCTCCACAAGCACAGCAGCATCCGGCATCGCAAAGGACAGCTCTTATTGGGGAGAGCGGTCCTTTGCTATACTGATCGCATATGTTAGTACATATGTGATCAGTATGTAGGCAAAGTGTGGCGGAATACTCCGCCACATGTTAGTACATCCCACCCTCAGTGATCTCCTATATGAAGCGCCAGTATACCAAGAATCATTACATTATTTAATTACAAGGAGTTCCTCTGAAGAGTCAGCGCCTGGTTTTGTTTGTTTATACTACATAGGTCATCCAGTGCCAGCTACAGTCTCCCCTTCGCTTCCTGTATCTGTTTGGATTCCCGTTTCCTGTAGTCTGTGGCCTTCTGCCGCTAGATTGTAAGCTCTCAGTAGCAGGGCTCTCTGCCTCATGTCTACACCTCACATATTTTACATACAATGCACATCTGCTATGATTTTTTATTCTGCAGAATTTGATGGCGCTGTACAAAAAAAAAAAAAAAAAAAAAAAAAAAAGAAGAATATTCGTGTAACAGTTATGTCATTCGCGTGTTACATGCAATATATGACTTACCTGAGGAAACCCATGAGCCCCAGCCGATACTGGATGGAGACAACAACAACATTTTCATAGGCGCTTAATGCTACGCCCTCAAACATCATCGCTGCTCCCATCACCAAGCCGCCTCCATGTATAAACACCATCACCTGTACACAGACAAGAAATGTACCATTACATAGGCAGTATTCAGTAACATGTTCATATCTTATCTCTTCACTCGGCACTCTGCCCCTTACAGGAGGGAAAGGAAGCTACACGCTTGAGCATTTTATACACCGTATGTACCCGGGAAGTAAAAACAGCATACTATGCAGCACTTTGCAATGAGACCCACGACGGTCCTAACCGTGCGAGTTTGCTTATTCTCCCTGTACTTGCGTGAATTTTTTCCTCCTGGTTCTCTGGTTTCCTCCCACAATCCAAAAGTATACTTGTAGGTTAATTTTCTCCCGACAAAAAAAAAATGCAAGTACATTTTGCGGATGGATCTTCTACTTTATCCACTGTGTGTATACTCCATATAGAGAGTTATATATACGCAGAGATCGGTCTGATTCCCGACGGACCACCTACATCAGGCTGGTGCAAGTGTGCACTGATAAAGACGGCGAACTAGAGATGTGCGCCGACCCACATGTTTTAGGTTTAGATTTGATTCTAAATTCGTAGTCGGGCTTTTGTTTTGCCAAACTGCCCTCAAGTGTTTTGGATCTTTTTCTTAATATAAAAAAACCTGCTAAAATCATGTAATTTGGGCCGGTTTGTGTTCCTACAGTATCATTGACCTCAGTAACCTTCATTTCCACTCAATTTTGACCACCTCACAACTTATAATATTGTTTTCACCAATATTGGTTAAAGACTGCAGCTAGCTGGCTGGTTGCTAAGCGACAGAGCAGCTGCACAGACACGTGGCAGTTTATAGCACATCTATGAGACATTGCCACACAGGATTGACAGAAAAGTGGTGCAAAATGGATTTGTCCTTGGGCTCTCCCACCCACCCTTATGTTGGATATTAAAAAGGCCATGCACAGTCTAACAAACCAAGCACTTCACTAACAGGGACGGATACTTTTGTGGCTGAAGTGCTTGGTTTGTTTAGGCTCCCACAAAACAAGCTACCAATGGGCTTAAGGCAGCTGAGCTAGCAGTGCTATCAATAATCTCTCCAGTGGCAAGATGTCATAATTATTAACCTCATTCTCACACTCAGTGTTTACATCATCCTCACACAATATTGATTCATACCCGCTAGAATCCACCATTACAGAAGTCTCTGCAATTGCCAGTAAAGGTCTTCCTCATGGAATTTGTCATATTTTCCACATTTTGGAGGAAGTAGCCTCCTACGCCGATCGCTGACAAGGTTCCTGGCTGTGCTGAAAACTCTTCTGACTACACACTGGAGAGCGGGAAGCTCAAGCAATGCAAAGTGAGTTTGTACAAGGGCCTCTAAATTGTCTTTTTTTCCCTTTCAGTACTCAAAGGGACTCTGTGACATGCATATTTGTACGTGGTCATTTAAGTAATACTCCACCATTCCATGAATGGTGACTGTATCAAGTGAATTAACGGTAGAGGTGTCACTGATTTTGTGCAATTCTTTTAGACCCAACTAGATGTCAAAATGTTGTTTTGTGTGGACTCCTTTGCATCACCAGTGGGTCTTTTGGGAAAGCTCAGTTTTTTCCTGGCAGCCGCAGTTGCCGGAGAAACTGAAGGAGGATATGTTGTTGTGTCATGTGCCACTTGAGCTGACAACTTGCTCACCATGAGCTCTTTGCATCTCAAAAGACCTGGGTCAGTTGGAAAGAAAGACACGGCATACAACTTAAACCTAGAATCAAGCACGGTTGCCAAAATGTAGCGATATGATTTCAAGATACTGACAACCCTTGGATCCTGGCGAAGCAGATAAAGTACATGATCTACAGGTCAGACATACTTAGCGGAATCACTTTGTTTCATCTCCTCCTTCAATTTCTCTAGCTGCTTTTCCAAAAGACTAAGCAGGGTCATCACTTGACTCAAGCTGGCAGTGTCTGAACTCACTTCACAAGTGACTCATTTGAATAGTTTCAGTACCTTGCTCAAGACAGAAAGTATACCCCACTGCACTGGACTAAGGTACATCCATCCTCCTCTCCCAATGTCATGGTTTGTTGTATAGCTTTGGATGGCTTTGCAGTTTTTCCATCAGCTGAAGCATATAAATAAAAGAATTCTACTATATTACTACCTCTTGCTTCAGTTGTTGGCAGGCAAATTAAATTGTTCTTGCAGGTGCTGCAAACTTCTACATGCAGCTGCTGGATGCCAAACAGCCAAACATGTCCCAAAATTTTTCAGGCCAGACAGCTTTTCCTGCACGCCCCTGTCATTTTTTTTTTTTTTAAAGCCCTGTGGACCACTAAGTTTATCATGTGAGCAAGACAGGGAACGTGTTGGAATTCACCCAGCTGTAATGCTCTCAAAATATTGGTGGCATTTTTTAGAAATCACAAATCATGATTAGAGTCCAAGTGGGATAAGCTACATATGTTGCTATGACATCCCTTAGTTTTTCTAAAAGGTTTTCAGCAGTATGCTCTTAGTGAAGCCGGAGATACACAGAGTAGCCTGCCTCTGAATGAGCTGGTATTGTTTGTTAAATAATGCTTCTGCTGTAATTCACCCACCCAGAGATCATTTTACAGTCATGTAATCTTTAGTTTGCACAGTTCCACTTGACAACATATCTATTGTTAAGTGGACTTTAGCATTTTTAGGCCAATTATTATTATTTTTTAACTTTCTGGTACAGACAGACAAAGAATTGCTTTTTGGGTAAAATGGAACGGAGGTGGAGAGAAGGGAGCTAGCTGATGCTGGACAGTTTGTTGTTAATTTTTAGCATAAATTTCTGATTTTGCAAAAATAAATAAATAATGTAATTGATGCAAATGGCGTAACAGGGAAGAGGTTCCTAGATGGTCAACGTCCCTAGCACTTCTTACTGTGGCTTTACAAATGCTAAAGATGGTTGACAACTGTTGTCAGGATTTGGGTAACTATAATTACACAGAAGAGGTGGATTTTTTGGTCTTACGCTCAGGCATGACAGTGGCCTTCTTCTGATCATTGTCAAGAACTGCATCCACTTGTGCCTAACTTGCACAAACATCTTCATCCTCACTAGCACCAGCGTCCGCTACATAAATATCCTCCTCACCCTGTTGCACTTCCACAGTAGCATCCACAATTTCTATGTCAGCATGTTGACTTGTGCTGCTCCTCCCCACATTTGCAGAGGGTGCAGAAATGGTGGAAGGCAGCTTCTTCAATATCAGAATCAGAAAAGTAAAGCCCACACATAGCACACTTGGACACACTTAGACTCTCCTCAGGGATTTGCGATATAACTGACCATACAGTTTGTTTTACTGCATTACTGTTTTTGTTTCAGCACCGATTTTCCAATTTTAAATTTTTTTTTATACCTCATCTAGACTCTGAGTGAGAAGGTCTTGCATCATCATGAGAGGCAGAAGAAAATGCCTCACTGATAGATGCAGAACAACCAATCGTAAACAAAGGCCAAGACCTGATCTTTACTTGGCACTGCGTGTGGTAATTGGCATTTTGGCAATTGTATGTTTTGGGTCTTTTAGCGTTGTAAAGTATTGTATTGATTTCAGGTGCCCTTTTTTTAAACCCTCTGTACCCCCGAGTACTGGCTTTAGCAGATGTTGAAGTACTGATATCACAATCATGACTGTCAGTAGCCACAGCACTAGTACTTGGTTGCTGCGCCTTCTTATCCATCAACTGATCGTGATCTATACTGACTCAGTGGGGCACCAACTCTGCTTTACTGAATGCACAAGATGTACAAAAATAAAACAGCTTTGTTTTGTTTGTTTTTCTTACAAATGACAATTCCCAAAACAGACTCACAGTGCTTACATTTATTAATGCAGTGGGGCATGGCCTGACCCTGAATACACACCACTTTTTTTTTTTTTTTTTGAGGGGGGTTTTACATTTATATATTTTTTTACATGTTGCCAATAACTACGATTATATTAGTAATGCAATGGCACTGCCTGGCCCCGAAAGCTCACTAGCTAAAAAAAACAAATTGACAACTACTTCACACTACAACTCACAGCACTTAAATTATTAATGAAGTGGCACAGCCTGGCACAAGACACACAAGTTTTGTTTTTGTTCTTTTTATTTATTTCTTTTTACACACTGCTGTAATTATTATAGTAATTTATTATAGTAATAGTGGCACGCACCAGTGTGCACAAATAAAGGGATGATGCTGCACTGCGGGCAGTGACAAAAAAAAAAAAAAGTGTTCACCAAGGGTTAATGCTGGGCAACACTGTGGGCAGTTCCAGCACCAGTAAAACGTTAGTGCCCCCTTGTATTAGTAGCTCTGGGCAGCACTGCGGGCAGTTACAGCACCAGTGTGATTGCACCAATAAAGGGTTAATCAAATAATGGCATTCAATAAAAGCTGCCCTTAGGAGAAACTCCAGGCTGTCTCCAGTAATGGTCCTCATAATAAATATTGCTATAATGCCCTGGCAGTCTAGTGGACGTGCGCTCTGCCCGAATTACTGTGGGAGCTACCACTGATGGCTCCAGTGTCGGGGCTGCAGTGCAGTCCAAAATTCAAATATGGGAGGCACACCAACTGCCGGTGAGTCCCGGCCGGCGATGTTTGGCAGCAGTTGGTGCTGCACCCCTATTTGAATTTTGGACTGTGCTGCAGCCCGTCCTCTGGAGCCTCCACTGAAAGGGACTTATATCGAACCCAGAACACGTGAGATCCAATGCCGGGAAGATGGCGTTTTGCCTCGTTTAGAAAGACCTGAGCCAGGGCTTGGATTCTCTTGGAAACCGGATGTTTGGGAAGGCTCGCGCATCTCTAATTAGAACAAGTGGATTGTGTGAACCTCTGACTTGACCCAATATTACCTTGACATTAATCACGCATGTGGCGTACTTACAGGTAATCTCGTGTTCTGCTCTCGGTCAGCTGGAGAGAAGATATTCAGGTACAGACAGTCCTCGGACACTGGCGGTAATGTAATTCTGACCTTAAACGTCTTCATTAATTGTTCCGCTATCTCTACAGTCTGCAGACACCTGGAAACATGATCAGAATTTATATATAGGACAATTAGATCAGCATCTGCTGGAATCCATCTAATCCTCCCCACCACTTTGTACTCACATGGGGGGTTGTTCTGTGGCCTCTCGGACAAAGCCCCAGGGCTCCGGGGGTTCTGGGCTTGCAAGTCTTAATGGACCAACTGGTGGCTTTGCAAATGGGATGCCATAGAAAGCGTGCACGGTTCTGTCCGTCTCCTTCACCGCTACAGTCTTCCCTCTGAGCTTCCCGTACTGTGTGACCACCAGGGGCCTGTCCTCCTCCTGCCCTATAATCACACACACACAATTATAGTTCGTTAGCTGGCAAAGTGCACTTAGGGGGTAATAAAGACCGGACTGCTGCTGTGCATTTTCGCGTGTGATCAGTTCTGAACTGCGCATGCACCACAACGCCGTCGTACAACAGTGACAGGCGCCGGCACCTAGTGATGGGATGGTTCAAGAAAACAAAAAAAAGTGATCGCACGGGTGATCGCAAGGTGATTGACAGGAAGAGGCCATTTGTGTCCGGAAAAATGCAGGCGGGATCTGGCGTTTTCAGGGAGGGTGTCTGACGTCAGCTCCGGCCCCGATCAGCAGGATCACATCACAGCGGCAGAGTAAGTCCTGGGCTGCGCAGAGACTGCGCAAACTGATGCAGCTCTGCTACAAAAGCTATCGCACACCAGCACAGCACTTTGTCCAGGGTACACCCAGCGTCTCCAAACTCCGCCTTCCGCCTGCTACCGTGCTGTGCTTAGGCAAACGCCAATTGGGGATTCGTCAACACCACACAGGTGTGGTAAGACACAGTGTTGACGCATACAGAGCAGAACCGTGGTTCCAGACGTGACGGAGGAGTCTGGTTGTGGCAGCGTAGTACCCGCCTACTGCATAGTGGGTGGAGTCAGTAACTGGCAGTTACTGATGGTAAGCAGGAATCCCCTAATTGGCCAGGGCCCGTGTGACCTACATCTCATTCTGTGTACTGGGCGGGACGCGAGGGCTTTCGTACAGGACCGTCCGGTCACGAATGGTTTATCATATATTTGTAAATCGGTGTAAGTTGTACTTACCTAGTGTCACGGAATGTCCAGAATTCTCAGAGTCCACCAAACTCCCAGAAAAGTAGGTGGCCCTCCAGTATCCCTGCAATTTTCTAATGAAGTTGATGGGATGGGGAACATAATGCCAGGACTTACGGGTCCATGGGGAGGGACCAGGGACCCACAATTCGTGAGAATCATGACGCATTGGCTCCGCCCCTCATCTAATACCTGCAATTTGCAGCGTTATGCTGCGAGAGGGTGGGGCATAATGATGGCAGCACCTGATCTCACCTCCATCAGTGGACAGCTGCATGTCACCCCTCCCCACCCCGGGCTTCTACAGAAGGGGGGAGAAAAAAGGTCTGGAAGTGCTGTGTAACAGGTTCCGTATATCATGTCGATATTTGTCATGTCGACAGGATTAGAATGTTGACAAAACAGTGTGTCCTGGTGCAGTGGTCTCTCCTATCTGCTAGAGGATATCCGGCCATGTCTTCTGTGTCCAGCGGTCAGGGGATTTACCTTTCAGTGTGTCCTGGAGCAGTTTTGTCGGTAAGTAACCCTAACCCCTAGTACCTAACTCTAACCCTCCAGTTCCACAGCCTAACCCTAACCCTCCGCTCCCACGGCCGAGCCCTAACCCTTCGGTCCATGCAGATGTTCTATGTCAGCATTGCAACAATGTCAACATCATTGTGGTGTCAACATTTTGCCATTTTCTGTATATCTAAATCTTCTACATGTTATTTACATGTAGGGTGCTGGCTTCTATACTGGTGTATTGTAGTGTATTGGGCAATCTTTTATGTGTCCTTCCTGCACTTTGTATATAACTGAACTTAAGTGCAATAAAAGGCCACGCCCGTAGAATGAGTGGCACCACGTCTTCCCTCTGCAAAATCAGCCTGAAAACATGTGTAATCTAGTAATCTACACAGCACAGTGTCAGTAACCGAGGCAGCACCGACTGCTCCTGTCCTTCCCCCTGTATGCAGCACACAGCACAGTGTCAGTAACCGAGGCAGCGCTGACTGCTCCTGTCCTTCCCCCTGTATGCAGCACACAGCACAGTGTCAGTAACCGAGGCAGCACTGACTGCTCCTGTCCTTCCCCCTCTATGCAGCACACAGCACCGTGTCAGTAACCGAGGCAGCACTGACTGCTCCTGTCCTTCCCCCTGTATGCAGCACACAGCACCACGTCAGTAACCGAGGCAGCGCTGACTGCTCCTGTCCTTCCCCCTGTATGCAGCACACAGCACCACGTCAGTAACCGAGGCAGCACTGACTGCTCCTGTCCTTCCCCCTGTATGCAGCACACAGCACCACGTCAGTAACCGAGGCAGCACTGACTGCTCCTGTCCTTTCCCCTGTATGCAGCACACAGCACAGCGTCAGTAACCGAGGCAGCGCCGACTGCTCCTGTCCTTCCCCCTGTATGCAGCACACAGCACAGCGTCAGTAACCGAGGCAGCGCCGACTGCTCCTGTCCTTCCCCCTGTATGCAGCACACAGCACAGTGTCAGTAACCGAGGCAGCGCTGACTGCTCCTGTCCTTCCCCCTGTATGCAGCACACAGCACAGTGTCAGTAACCGAGGCAGCGCCGACTGCTCCTGTCCTTCCCCCTGTATGCAGCACACAGCACAGCGTCAGTAACCGAGGCAGCGCCGACTGCTCCTGTCCTTCCCCCTGTATGCAGCACACAGCACAGCGTCAGTAACCGAGGCAGCGCTGACTGCTCCTGTCCTTCCCCCTGTATGCAGCACACAGCACAGCGTCAGTAACCGAGGCAGCGCTGACTGCTCCTGTCCTTCCCCCTGTATGCAGCACACAGCACCACGTCAGTAACCGAGGCAGCACTGACTGCTCCTGTCCTTCCCCCTGTATGCAGCACACAGCACAGCGTCAGTAACTGAGGCAGCGCCGACTGCTCCTGTCCTTCCCCCTGTATGCAGCACACAGCACCGCGTCAGTAACCGAGGCAGCGCTGACTGCTCCCATCCTTCCCCTGTATGCAGCACACAGCACAGTGTCAGTAACCGAGGCAGCGCCGACTGCTCCTGTCCTTCCCCCTGTATGCAGCACACAGCACCGCGTCAGTAACCGAGGCAGCGCTGACTGCTCCCATCCTTCCCCCTGTATGCAGCACACAGCACAGTGTCAGTAACCGAGGCAGCGCCGACTGCTCCTGTCCTTCCCCCTGTATGCAGCACACAGCACCACGTCAGTAACTGAGGCAGCACTGACTGCTCCTGTCCTTCCTCCTGTATGCAGCACACAGCACAGTGTCAGTAACCGAGTCAGCGCTGACTGCTCCTGTCCTTCCCCCTGTATGCAGCACACAGCACCACGTCAGTAACTGAGGCAGCACTGACTGCTCCTGTCCTTCCCCCTGTATGCAGCACACAGCACCACGTCAGTAACTGAGGCAGCACCGACTGCTCCTGTCCTTCCTCCTGTATGCAGCACACAGCACCACGTCAGTAACTGAGGCAGCACTGACTGCTCCTGTCCTTCCTCCTGTATGCAGCACACAGCACCACGTCAGTAACCGAGGCAGCGCCGACTGCTCCTGTCCTTCCCCCTGTATGCAGCACACAGCACAGTGTCAGTAACCGAGGCAGCGCTGACTGCTCCTGTCCTTCCTCCTGTATGCAGCACACAGCACCAAGTCAGTAACCGAGGCAGCGCCGACTGCTCCTGTCCTTCCCCCTGTATGCAGCACACAGCACAGTGTCAGTAACCGAGGCAGCGCTGACTGCTCCTGTCCTTCCCCCTGTATGCAGCACACAGCACAGCGTCAGTAACCGAGGCAGCACTGACTGCTCCTGTCCTTCCCCCTGTATGCAGCACACAGCACCATGTCAGTAACAGAGGCAGCGCTGACTGCTCCTGTCCTTCCCCCTGTATGCAGCACACAGCACCATGTCAGTAACCGAGGCAGCGCTGACTGCTCCTGTCCTTCCCCCTGTATGCAGCACACAGCACCATGTCAGTAACCGAGGCAGCGCTGACTGCTCCTGTCCTTCCCCCTGTATGCAGCACACAGCACAGTGTCAGTAACCGAGGCAGCGCTGACTGCTCCTGTCCTTCCCCCTGTATGCAGCACACAGCACCACGTCAGTAACTGAGGCAGCGCTGACTGCTCCTGTCCTTCCCCCTGTATGCAGCACACAGCACAGCGTCAGTAACCGAGGCAGCGCTGACTGCTCCTGTCCTTCCCCCTGTATGCAGCACACAGCACAGTGTCAGTAACCAGGGCAGCGCTGACTGCTCCTGTCCTTCCTCCTGTATGCAGCACACAGCACAGTGTCAGTAACCAGGGCAGCACTGACTGCTCCTGTCCTTCCTCCTGTATGCAGCACACAGCACAGTGTCAGTAACCAGGGCAGCGCTGACTGCTCCTGTCCTTCCTCCTGTATGCAGCACACAGCATCATAGAGACAGTCACCAGCTGATGATCTGTCTGAATCCCCCGTTCCGCTTCATACTCCTTTACCAGTGTAACAGTGAGTACAGCTGTACTGCCGGCTGCACAATAAACCACACAGCCTGGCTAAGCCACACTGGACTAAGTCTCCGCTGGTGTGTGCATATAACTGTGTAAAGACCAACAGAATCCAATCTCTAGGTCGACAAGACTTGGGTCGAAAAATGTCTAGGTCAACAGTAAGTAGGGCGACATGAGTTTCACTTTTTTTTTTTTTTTTTTTACTTTTTCATACTTTACGACCCACGTGGACTACAATTGGGAATGGTAACCTGAGAAGCGAGCTATGCAAGGGGACACAGTGCACTAATTGGGGTTCCCGGTCGACCTAGAAACCATGCTGACCTACTTACTGTCAACCAGTAGTGGCCGACCTAGATACTGTCGACCTAAATCTAGTCTATCTAACATCCCACACACAGACCAACACCTGTATTCTCATTTACACCAATACTGCTCCAAGATCACACTGGAAATACATTTATTATTACACAATCCCCTCTGAGTGATGTTACTGTAACCCGGCCTGTCTGTGTGATGTGTGCAGCTTCCCGTTTACACAATGTCCTGACCCTGAGCCCAGTGCTGTACAGGACATACACTGCAGGCTATATAAGGCAGGATCTGATCCTATGTCCCTGAGACTAGTGCTATACAGGACATACACTGCAGGCTATATAAGGCAGGATCTGGTCCTATGTCCCTGAGACTAGTACTATACAGGACATACACTGCAGGCTATATAAGGCAGGATCTGGTCCTATGTCCCTGAGACTAGTACTATACAGGACATACACTGCAGGCTATATAAGGCATGATCTGATCCTATGTCCCTGAGACTAGTACTATACAGGACATACACTGCAGGCTATATAAGGCAGGATCTGATCCTATGTCCCTGAGACTAGTGCTATACAGGACATACACTGCAGGCTATATAAGGCAGGATCTGATCCTATGTCCCTGAGACTAGTGTTATACAGGACATACACTGCAGGCTATATAAGGCAGGATCTGGTCCTATGTCCCTGAGACTAGTGTTATACAGGACATACACTGCAGGCTATATAAGGCAGGATCTGGTCCTATGTCCCTGAGACTAGTACTATACAGGACATACACTGCAGGCTATATAAGGCAGGATCTGGTCCTATGTCCCTGAGACTAGTGTTATACAGGACATACACTGCAGGCTATATAAGGCAGGATCTGGTCCTATGTCCCTGAGACTAGTGCTATACAGGACATACACTGCAGGCTATATAAGGGAGGATCTGGTCCTATGTCCCTGAGACTAGTGTTATACAGGACATACACTGTAGGCTATATAAGGCAGGATCTGATCCTATGTCCCGGAGACTAGTGTTATACAGGACATACACTGCAGGCTATATAAGGCAGGATCTGGTCCTATGTCCCTGAGACTAGTGTTATACAGGACATACACTGCAGGCTATATAAGGCAGGATCTGGTCCTATGTCCCTGAGACTAGTGTTATACAGGACATACACTGCAGGCTATATAAGGCAGGATCTGGCCCTATGTCCCTGAGACTAGTACTATACAGGACATACACTGCAGGCTATATAAGGGAGGATCTGGTCCTATGTCCCTGAGACTAGTGTTATACAGGACATACACTGCAGGCTATATAAGGCAGGATCTGATCCTATGTCCCTGAGACTAGTGCTATACAGGACATACACTGCAGGCTATATTAGGCAGGATCGGGTCCTATGTCCCTGAGACTAGTGCTATACAGGACATACACTGCAGGATATATAAGGCAGGATCTGGTCCTATGTCCCTGAGACTAGTGTTATATATCCTGCAGTGTATGTCCTGTATAACACTAGTCTCAGGGACATAGGAGCAGATCCTCCTGCCTTATATAGCCTGCAGTGTATGTCCTGTATAACACTAGTCTCAGGGACATAGGACCAGATCCTGCCTTATATAGCCTGCAGTGTATGTCCTGTATAAGGCAGGATCTGGTCCTATGTCCCTGAGACTAGTGTTATACAGGACATACACTGCAGGCTATATAAGGCAGGATCTGATCCTATGTCCCTGAGACTAGTGCTATACAGGACATACACTGCAGGCTATATAAGGCAGGATCTGGTCCTATGTCCCTGAGACTAGTGTTATACAGGACATACACTGCAGGCTATATAAGGCAGGATCTGGTCCTATGTTCCTGAGACTAGTGCTATACAGGACATACACTGCAGGCTATATAAGGCAGGATCTGGTCCTATGTCCCTGAGACTAGTGTTATACAGGACATACACTGCAGGCTATATAAGGCAGGATCTGATCCTATGTCCCCGAGACTAGTGTTATACAGGACATACACTGTAGGCTATATAAGGCAGGATCTGATCCTATGTCCCTGAGACTAGTGTTATACAGGACATACACTGCAGGCTATATAAGGCAGGATCTGGTCCTATGTCCCTGAGACTAGTGTTATACAGGACATACACTGCAGGCTATATAAGGCAGGATCTGGTCCTATGTCCCTGAGACTAGTGTTATACAGGACATACACTGCAGGCTATATAAGGCAGGATCTGGTCCTATGTCCCTGAGACTAGTACTATACAGGACATACACTGCAGGCTATATAAGGGAGGATCTGGTCCTATGTCCCTGAGACTAGTGTTATACAGGACATACACTGCAGGCTATATAAGGCAGGATCTGATCCTATGTCCCTGAGACTAGTGTTATACAGGACATACACTGCAGGCTATATAAGGCAGGATCTGGTCCTATGTCCCTGAGACTAGTGTTATACAGGACATACACTGCAGGCTATATAAGGCAGGATCTGGTCCTATGTCCCTGAGACTAGTGTTATACAGGACATACACTGCAGGCTATATAAGGGAGGATCTGGTCCTATGTCCCTGAGACTAGTGTTATACAGGACATACACTGCAGGCTATATAAGGCAGGATCTGGTCCTATGTCCCTGAGACTAGTGCTATACAGGACATACACTGCAGGCTATATAAGGCAGGATCTGGTCCTATGTCCCTGAGACTAGTGTTATACAGGACATACACTGCAGGCTATATAAGGCAGGATCTGGTCCTATGTCCCTGAGACTAGTGCTATACAGGACATACACTGCAGGATATATAAGGCAGGATCTGGTCCTATGTCCCTGAGACTAGTGTTATATATCCTGCAGTGTATGTCCTGTATAACACTAGTCTCAGGGACATAGGAGCAGATCCTCCTGCCTTATATAGCCTGCAGTGTATGTCCTGTATAACACTAGTCTCAGGGACATAGGACCAGATCCTGCCTTATATAGCCTGCAGTGTATGTCCTGTATAAGGCAGGATCTGGTCCTATGTCCCTGAGACTAGTGTTATACAGGACATACACTGCAGGCTATATAAGGCAGGATCTGATCCTATGTCCCTGAGACTAGTGTTATATAGGACATACACTGCAGGCTATATAAGGCAGGATCTGGTCCTATGTCCCTGAGACTAGTGTTATACAGGACATACACTGCAGGCTATATAAGGCAGGATCTGGTCCTATGTTCCTGAGACTAGTGCTATACAGGACATACACTGCAGGCTATATAAGGCAGGATCTGGTCCTATGTCCCTGAGACTAGTGTTATACAGGACATACACTGCAGGCTATATAAGGCAGGATCTGATCCTATGTCCCCGAGACTAGTGCTATACAGGACATACACTGCAGGCTATATAAGGCAGGATCTGATCCTATGTCCCTGAGCCTAGTGTTATACAGGACATACACTGCAGGCTATATAAGGCAGGATCTGGTCCTATGTCTCTGGGACTAGTGTTATACAGGACATACACTGCAGGCTATATAAGGCAGGATCTGGTCCTATGTCTCTGGGACTAGTGTTATACAGGACATACACTGCAGGCTATATAAGGCAGGATCTGGTCCTATGTCCCTGAGACTAGTGTTATACAGGACATACACTGCAGGCTATATAAGGCAGGATCTGGTCCTATGTCCCTGAGACTAGTGTTATACAGGACATACACTGCAGGCTATATAAGGCAGGATCTGGTCCTATGTCCCTGAGACTAGTGTTATACAGGACATACACTGCAGGCTATATAAGGCAGGATCTGATCCTATGTCCCTGAGACTAGATCTGGTCCTATGTCCCTGAGACTAGTGTTATACAGGACATACACTGCAGGCTATATAAGGCAGGATCTGATCCTATGTCCCTGAGAGTAGTGTTATACAGGACATACACTGCAGGTTATATAAGGCAGGATCTGATCCTATGTCCCTGAGACTAGTGTTATACAGGACATACACTGCAGGCTATATAAGGTAGGATCTGATCCTATGTCCCTGAGACTAGTGTTATACAGGACATACACTGCAGGCTATATAAGGCAGGATCTGGTCCTATGTCCCTGAGACTAGTGTTATACAGGACATACACTGCAGGCTATATAAGGCAGGATCTGGTCCTATGTCCCTGAGACTAGTGTTATACAGGACATACACTGCAGGCTATATAAGGGAGGATCTGGTCCTATGTCCCTGAGACTAGTGTTATACAGGACATACACTGCAGGCTATATAAGGCAGGATCTGGTCCTATGTCCCTGAGACTAGTGCTATACAGGACATACACTGCAGGCTATATAAGGCAGGATCTGGTCCTATGTCCCTGAGACTAGTGTTATACAGGACATACACTGCAGGCTATATAAGGCAGGATCTGGTCCTATGTCCCTGAGACTAGTGCTATACAGGACATACACTGCAGGATATATAAGGCAGGATCTGGTCCTATGTCCCTGAGACTAGTGTTATATATCCTGCAGTGTATGTCCTGTATAACACTAGTCTCAGGGACATAGGAGCAGATCCTCCTGCCTTATATAGCCTGCAGTGTATGTCCTGTATAACACTAGTCTCAGGGACATAGGACCAGATCCTGCCTTATATAGCCTGCAGTGTATGTCCTGTATAAGGCAGGATCTGGTCCTATGTCCCTGAGACTAGTGTTATACAGGACATACACTGCAGGCTATATAAGGCAGGATCTGGTCCTATGTACCTGAGACTAGTGTTATACAGGACATACACTGCAGGCTATATAAGGCAGGATCTGGTCCTATGTCCCTGAGACTAGTGTTATACAGGACATACACTGCAGGCTATATAAGGCAGGATCTGGTCCTATGTCCCTGAGACTAGTGTTATACAGGACATACACTGCAGGCTAAATAAGGCAGGATCTGGTCCTATGTTCCTGAGACTAGTGTTATACAGGACATACACTGCAGGTTATATAAGGCCGGATCTGATCCTATGTACCTGAGACTAGTGTTATACAGGACATACACTGCAGGTTATATAAGGCAGGATCTGGTCCTATGTACCTGAGACTAGTGTTATACAGGACATACACTGCAGGCTATATAAGGCAGGATCTGATCCTATGTCCCTGAGACTAGTGCTATACAGGACATACACTGCAGGCTATATAAGGCAGGATCTGATCCTATGTCCCTGAGACTAGTGCTATACAGGACATACACTGCAGGCTATATAAGGCAGGATCTGATCCTATGTCCCTGAGACTAGTGCTATACAGGACATACACTGCAGGCTATATAAGGCAGGATGTGATCCTATGTTCCTGAGACTAGTACTATACAGGACATACACTGCAGGATATATAAGGCAGGATCTGGTCCTATGTCCCTGAGACTAGTGTTATACAGGACATACACTGCAGGCTATATAAGGCAGGATCTGGTCCTATGTCCCTGAGACTAGTGTTATACAGGACATACACTGCAGGCTATATAAGGCAGGATCTGGTCCTATTTCCCTGAGACTAGTGTTATACAGGACATACACTGCAGGATATATATGGCAGGATCTGGTCCTATGTCCCTGAGACTAGTGTTATACAGGACATACACTGCAGGCTATATAAGGCAGGATCTGGTCCTATGTCCCTGAGACTAGTGTTATACAGGACACACACTGCAGGATATATAAGGCAGGATCTGATCCTATGTCCCTGAGACTAGTGTTATACAGGACATACACTGCAGGCTATATAAGGCAGGATCTGGTCCTATGTCCCTGAGACTAGTGTTATACAGGACATACACTGCAGGCTATATAAGGCAGGATCTGGTCCTATGTCCCTGAGACTAGTGCTATACAGGACATACACTGCAGGCAGGGCCGGTTCCGGGGCTTCTGGCGCCACGGACGGCATTAGGGGGCGTGGCTTCATACAGGGGGCGTGGTCAGTTAGCCCCCTGTACTGTTGTAGGAAGTGCGGTGCGCGATGACGTAATCGCGCACTGCACAGCAATGGTCCTATCCACGAAGGTAAACTAGATGCTAAGCATCTAGTTCCCTTCGTGGAGAGGACCTTTGCTGTGCGGTGCACGATGACGTCAACGCGCACCGCACATCATTACAGTGAAGGTCCTCTCCAGGAAGGGAAATTAGACACGTAGCATCTAGTTTCCCTTCACAGCGGGCAGCCCACGAAGGGAAACTAGATGCGTAGCATCTAGTTTCCCTTCACAACGGACAGCGGGCCGCGGCAGCGGGGGGCACCTCAGCAGCAGCGGATCTTGCCATAGTGCGGCGCCCTTCGGATGGCACCGGCGCCCTCCAGAAGGCGGCTCCCCGGGCAAAAGTCCTGCTTGCCCGTGGCAAGATCCGCTACTGACTGCAGGCTATATAAGACAGGATCTGATCCTATGTCCCTGAGACTAGTGTTATACAGGACATACACTGCAGGCTATATAAGGCAGGATCTGGTACTATGTCCCTGAGACTAGTGTTATACAGGACATACACTGCAGGCTATATAAGGCAGGAGTATCTGATCCTATGTCCCTGAGACTAGTGCTATACAGGACATACACTGCAGGCTATATAAGGCAGGATCTGGTCCTATGTCCCTGAGACTAGTGTTATACAGGACATACACTGCAGGCTATATAAGGCAGGATCTGGTCCTATGTCCCTGAGACTAGTGTTATACAGGACATACACTACAGGCTATATAAGGCAGGATCTGGTCCTATGTCCCTGAGCCTAGTGCTATACAGGACATACACTGCAGGCTATATAAGGCAGGATCTGATCCTATGTCCCTGAGACTAGCGCTATACAGGACATACACTGCAGGCTATATAAGGCAGGATCTGGTCCTATGTCCCTGAGCCTAGTGCTATACAGGACATACACTGCAGGCTATATACGGCAGGAGGATTGGTCCTGTGTCCCTGAGACTAGTGTTATATAGCCTGCAGTGTATATCCTGTATAACACTAGTCTCAGGGACACAGGACCAATCCTCCTGCCGTATATAGCCTGCAGTGTATGTCCTGTATAGCACTAGGCTCAGGGACATAGGACCAGATCCTGCCTTATATAGCCTGCAGTGTATATCCTGTATAAGACAGGATCTGGTCCTATGTCCCTGAGACTAGTGTTATACAGAACATACACTGCAGGCTATATACGGCAGGATCTGGTCCTATGTCCCTGAGACTAGAGTTATACAGGACATACACGGCAGGATCTGATCCTATGTCCCTGAGACTAGTGCTATACAGGACATACACTGCAGGCTATATAAGGCAGGATCTGGTCATGTGACCCTGAGACTAGTGTTATACAGAACATACACTGCAGGCTATATAAGGCAGGATCTGTTCCTATGTCCCTGAGACTAGTGTTATACAGGACATACACAGCCCTATCCTGGTTCTCATCCTTTCTAGTTTTCTAGCGAGAGGATGAGTGCTTCCATCCTCATGTGAAGCTGAACCACTAGCCATGAACATAGGCCAGGGCCTCAGCCGTTCCTTGCCACTCCGTGTCGTAAATGGTATATTGGCAAGTTTACGCTTCTCATCAGACGCTTTTAATTTAGATTTTTGGGTCATTTAACTGAACTTTTGTTTTTTGGATTTTACATGCTCTCTACTATGACATTGGGCATCGGCCTTGGCAGACGACGCTGATGGCATTTCATCGTCTCGGCCATGACTAGTGGCAGCAGCTTCAGCACGAGGTGGAAGTGGATCTTGATCTTTCCCTATTTTAACCTCCACATTTTTGTTCTCCATTTTTTAATGTGTGGAATTATATGCCAGTATCAATAGCAATGGCCTACTACTATATATACTGCGCACAACTGAAATGCACCACAGGTATGGATGGATAGTATACTTGACGACACAGAGGTAGGTAGAGCAGTGGCCTTCCGTACCGTACTGCTATATGTACTGGTGGTCACTGTCAGCAAACTGCAAAACTAAAATGCACCACAGGTATAGAATCTAGATGGATAGTATACTTGACGACACAGAGGTATGTAGAGCAGTGGCCTTCCGTACCGTACTGCTATATATACTGGTGGTCACTGTCAGCAAACTGCAAAACTAAAATGCACCACAGGTATAGAATCTAGATGGATAGTATACTTGACGACACAGAGGTAGGTAGAGCAGTGGCCTTCCGTACCGTACTGCTATATATACTGGTGGTCACTGTCAGCAAACTGCAAAACTAAAATGCACCACAGGTATAGACTCTAGATGGATAGTATACTTGACGACACAGAGGTAGGTAGAGCAGTGGCCTTCCGTACCGTACTGCTATATATACTGGTGGTCACTGGTCAGCAAAACTCTGCACTGTACTCCTCCTATATAATATACTGGTGGTCCCCAGTACCCACAATAAAGCAGTGTGAGCACAGATATATGCAGCACACTAAGCACAGATATGGAGCGTTTTTCAGGCAGACAACGTATACTGGTGGTCACTGGTCAGCAAAACTCTGCACTGTACTCCTCCTATATAATACTGCTGCTCCCCAGTCCCCACAATAAAGCAGTGTGAGCACAGATATATGCAGCACACTAAGCACAGATATGGAGCGTTTTTCAGGCAGAGAACGGATAAAACTGGTGGTCACTGATCAGCAACACTCTGCACTGTACTCCTCCTATATAATACAGCTGCTCCCCAGTCCCCACAATTAAGCAATAAGCACAAACGGAGAGGACACCAGCCACGTCCTCTCCCTAACATTTCCAATGCACGAGTGAAAATGACGGCGACGCGCGGCTCCTTATATAGAATCCGAATCTCGTGAGAATCCGACAGCGGGATGATGACGTTCGGGCGTGCTCGGATTAACCGAGCCATACTGGAGAATCCGAGTATGCCTCGGACCCGTGTAAAATGGGTGAAGTTCGGGGGGGTTCGGTTTCCGAGGAACCGAACCCCGCTCATCACTAATGAGGACACATCTGAATCCAGGCAGAGGTCACAGTGTTAGCAGCCATGTGAGTGCTGTGTGCGGGTGGGTTGGTTTTTCAATAGTGTTTAGTATATGTATAAGGGGTACTATGTATGTCATGTGTAGAAATGCATTAATAATGTGAAGCAAATGTGTAAGGGACATTATGTGTATAAGGGCATTAATAATGTGCAGCATATGTGTAAGGTGCACTGTGTGTGTCATTATGTGTATAAGGGCATCAATAATGTGCGGTATATGTGTAAGGGACATTATGTGTATGAGGGCATTAATAAAAGTTGGCATAATGTGTAAGGCGCATTATGTTTATAAGGACATTAATGATGTTTGTCATTTGTGTAAGGGGCATTACTGTGTGGTATTATATGTATAAATACATTACTGTGTGTCATTATGTGTATAAGGTGCTCTACTGTGTGGCATTATGTATAGAAAGGGCACTACATGTGGTCTAATGTGAATAAAGAGCAATCTGGTGTGGTGTAATGTGAATAAGGAGCAATTCATTGTCATGTATTGTGAATAAGGGGCACTAGTGTGAGGAGTAATATATATATGGTAAAGTGGTACTACTGAGTCATGTAACGTTAATAAAGGACACTATCGCATGATAAAATATGAATAAAGTTGCACTACTGTGTGGTGGAATTTGAATTGGTGGTACTATTGTGTGGACATGCAATTTGCCAGCAAAAAAACACTTTTTTTGGGGCTGTGCGCCAAATGTACGCATTGTTCCTATTTAACATATAGGGGGTAGGAACTGGTGATGGTGCTGGGAAAGGGGTGCAGGGTCAGAGGCAGAACTAGCGGTGGTTCTAGGGGGCACCAGCCAAAATCTTGCCTAGGGCATCATATTGGTTAGGGCCGGCTCTGGATACCCCAATTGCAGAGTCTTTGCAGCAGAAGGGCAAGCAGGGGCACAGGGGAATTAGGGAGAGCCTTTTGCCCTATGAAAATATATCCTGTGAGGGGCTTACCCCGTTATAAATATGTTTCCCAATGCAGAGCTGTGGCAGCGGTGGGCACTAACAGGGCAGAGTTAGGCAGCGAAAGGGTTGCCGATCTCCTCACCAAAAGCTGCTGCGCTTCTGCCACCTCCGATCGTCTCCTGGACCTTCGGTGCCACCTGGGATGCCGAGCACTGCACTGGGAATGCGCCCTCGACAGGAGACTGCCGTCCGGATCCACAGTCTGGGTACCGCTGCGCCATCCCGAACGCTCCCTCCAGACGTGCTGTCCTCCGTCCTCCCGTCAGTGGCTGGAGTTTGGGTTCCTGTCCTTCTTCCAGCCCGTCCAAGGTCCTTTACCGGGGCCCTCGCCTTGGGGTTGTCCTCCGCGATGCCTGTCCCCGGCCACGATCCGCGCCGCCTCCGCACAGTCCTTAGGGGTCCTCACGGGTCTTCTTCGTCCAGCGTCCCAGCTCTGGTCCACGATCCAGGTCTCCAGGTGAGCGATCCTCCTTTTCTTCCAGGGCAGCTCTCACCAGTTCCCGGCCGAACTTCACTCCTCTTCTCCCCAGAGCAGCCGACCTCGCTCCCGCACTGTGGAGCACCTGATAAAGGTCCCTCGTCCTCAGCACCACCCCCGACCTCCTTGATCACTGGCTCCCTCGCCCCAGCAACAACCCTCCCCTGGTCCAGTCTGCCCTGCAACCCAATCAACAGGGGCCAATTCTCCCAGGCTAGGGCTGTTGCTGGCCAGGAGGGGAAGACACTATTAGTCAGTGGCGCCAAATTCCTCATCTAAAGCTGACAGGGTCAAACAAAGTGCAGCCATGCTATTCAATGGCCCTACTGATTTGTACCCCAATGTGAGGGGACATTTTGCCAGGGGGACCCCTGTAATATAAAATAAATTAGTGCACACGTGTGAGGGTATTACATGTACACCTGCAGCCCCCCAACAGTCAGAGGCGAGTACACCTGCAGCCCCCCCGACAGAGAAAGGTATGAGGAAGGGAATGTGATGTCTCACCTGCAGCCCCCGACAGAGAGAGGCGTGTACACCTGCAGCCCCCGACAGTGAGAGGCGTGTACACCTGCAGCCCCCGACAGTGAGAGGCGTGTACACCTGCAGCCCCCGACAGTGAGAGGCGTGTACACCTGCAGCCCCCGACAGTGAGAGGCGTGTACACCTGCAGCCCCCGACAGTGAGAGGCGTGTACACCTGCAGCCCCCGACAGTGAGAGGCGTGTACACCTGCAGCCCCCGACAGTGAGAGGCGTGTACACCTGCAGCCCCCGACAGTGAGAGGCGTGTACACCTGCAGCCCCCGACAGTGAGAGGCGTGTACACCTGCAGCCCCCGACAGTGAGAGGCGTGTACACCTGCAGCCCCCGACAGTGAGAGGCGTGTACACCTGCAGCCCCCGACAGTGAGAGGCGTGTACACCTGCAGCCCCCGACAGTGAGAGGCGTGTACACCTGCAGCCCCCGACAGTGAGAGGCAGGTACACCTGCAGCCCCCGACAGTGAGAGGCGAGTACACCTGCAGCCCCCGACAGTGAGAGGCGAGTACACCTGCAGCCCCCGACAGTGAGAGGCGAGTACACCTGCAGCCCCCGACAGTGAGAGGCGAGTACACCTGCAGCCCCCGACAGTGAGAGGCGAGTACACCTGCAGCCCCCGACAGTGAGAGGCGAGTACACCTGCAGCCCCCGACAGTGAGAGGCGAGTACACCTGCAGCCCCCGACAGTGAGAGGTATGAGGGAGGTAATGTGATGTCTCACCTGCAGCCCCTGACAGTGAGAGGTAAATAGTTACACCTGCAGCCCCTGGCAGTGAGAGGTGAGTACACCTGCAGCCCCTGACAGTGAGAGGTAAGTACACCTGCAGCCCCTGACAGTGAGAGGTATGTACACCTGCAGCCCCTTACAGTGAGAGGTATGTACACCTGCAGCCCCTGACAGTGAAAGGTAAGTACACCAGCAGCCCCTGGCAGTGAGAGGTATGAGGAAGAAGGTAATGTGATGCCTCACCTGCAGCCCCTGACAGTGAGAGGTAAGTACACCTGCAGCCCCTGACAGTGAGAGGTAAGTACACCTGCAGCCCCTGACAGTGAGAGGTAAGTACACCTGCAGCCCCTGACAGTGAGAGGAGAGTACACCTGCAGCCCCTGAGAGTGAGAGGTATGTACACCTGCAGCCCCTGACAGTGAGAGGTAAGTACACCTGCAGCCCCTGGCAGTGAGAGGTATGAGGAAGGTAATGTGATGTCTCACCTGCAGCCAGAGCCCCCAGTATGAGGCTGTACAGTATAATTCCTCTCATCAGAGCCCCCATGTCTCAGCACCGTGCAGCGTTACCAGCAGATCCCCGAAGTGTGAATGAGAATTGCTGACTGTGGGCTGGTTCTTTGTTCTCAGGGCACACCTGTAACATGACTTGTGATTGGCTGCTGCATACTTCCCAACATGACCCTCTCCAGGAGGACACAATGTTCTGCTCCTGCACTTCCCTCTTAATTGATGATTGTCATTATCTGTGCTGAAAGAAACACCTTCATTAACCCAGTGGTTCCCAAATTTTTGAAATCACAGCGCCCTAGCCTAGAGCATCAGAATTTTTTTCACTGCACCTCCAGGTGCCAAATGCCCAAATGCTTCTTATTGAGAAATTTAGAAAGAAATATTAAATGAAGTAAATGGTGTTTATGTGTCATCCATTAGTGATATTGTGTGGGGAGAGACAGGATTTCCTTCTGTTTGTTCACATATTGTAGGATTAGCTGCCACCAGCGCTGGTTTTTCTTTTTACATTAACCATAAATCATTTTCATTGGTCCTGGACCACCAATCCAAGGCACCCCTTCAAGGGTCCTGAGGCACCCCAGGGGTGTGTGGATCATTAGATTGACAGTGTCTAGGTTGACAATTTTTAGGTCCACCACTATAGGTCAACAGTCACTTGGTCGACAGGGTTGGAAGGTCGACAGGGTTTCTAGTCTAGGTCAAAAGGTCGACTTGATTTTTTTAATTTATTTTTTGTGTCGTTTTCTTCATAGAGTGACCGGGAACCCCAATTAGTGCAACGTGTCCCCTCGCATGGCTCGCTTCGCTCACCATGCTTCGGCACAGATGACCGTTCCAATCATAGTCCACGTGGATTGTTAAGTATGAAAAAGTTCAAAAAAAGAATTTATAAAATAAAACCTCATGTCGACCTTTTGACCTGTCGACTTAGAAACCCTGTCGACCTTCCAACCCTGTCGACCTAGTGACTGTCGACTATAGTGGTGGACCTAAACATTGTCGACCTAGACAGTGTCGATCTACAGAGCAGATCCCCCCCAGGGAGCCTAGGCAGACAGTTTGGGAACCCCTGCATTAACCTGTGCAAATCAGCTGCCGGCAATCATACATTGGGCCTAATGTATAAACAGTTATTTGCGTTAAAAAATAGATACATTTCACTTTTCTATACTCACATTTTTTACTATCGTCTGAATGTATGTAAGTTTTTCGTTTTTATTTATCGGGGTATTTTATAGCTAATTTATACTTTTTTACTTTTTTGTTGAACTTTTCTAACTTATATTGAAAATAAATGGGAACTTTATGTATCGCTGGATTATCGTGAAAATAGACTGTAACCTTTCATAGCTTTTTTTTTGCCAGCTTTTACTGGCGAGTTTAGCAATAGGCCATGATTGTTCTTGTAGTACCACCTCTAAATTTACTTTTTTTTTTTTACAAAAAGAATATGAGAAAATATCTCCTTATAAACAATCTCTCATATATATATATATATATATATATATATAAAAGGACAAAAGCAGTGGCACTCCAGGGTTTAGTAAAAATATAAACATTTCGTGTATTGAAAAATCGTCACATCTGGCCAATGTTTCGGGGCCCGTAGCCCCTTTATCAAGCCCTTTGTCAAGGCGTGTAAGGGCCCCGAAACGTTGGCCAGATGTGACGATTTTTCAATACACAAATTGTTTATATTTTTACTAAACCCTGGCGTGCCGCTGCTTTTGTCCTTCTATGCATTACCATTTGCCGCAGAGGGTCTTTGGCTTGTCTGCAAAGAGTGCCGGGCATCCTGCTATACCATCTCTTATACACTGCTCAAAAAAATAAAGGGAACACTAAAATAACACATCCTAGATCTGAATGAATGAAATATTCTTATTAAATACTTTGTTCTTTACATAGTTGAATGTGCTGACAACAAAATCACACAAAAATTATCAATGGAAATCAAATTTATTAACCCATGGAGGTCTAGATTTGGAGTCACACTCAAAATTAAAGTGGAAAAACACACTACAGGCTGATCCAACTTTGATGTAATGTCCTTAAAACAAGTCAAAATGAGGCTCAGTAGTGTGTGTGTGGCCTCCACATGCCTGTATGACCTCCCTACAATGCCTGGGCATGCTACTGATGAGGTGGCGGATGGTCTCCTGAGGGATCTCCTCCCAGACCTGGACTAAAGCATCCGCCAACTCCTGGACAGTCTGTGGTGCAACAAGGGTTGGTGGATGGAGCGAGACATGATGTCCCAGATGTGCTCAATTGGATTCAGGTCTGGGGAAGGGGTGGGCCAGTCCATAGCATCAATGCCTTCGTCTTGCAGGAACTGCTGACACACTCCAGCCACATGAGGTCTAGCATTGTCTTGCATTAGGAGGAACCCATGGCCAACCGCACCAACATATGGTCTCACAAGGGGTCTGAGGATATCATCTCGGTACCTAATGGCAGTCAGGCTACCTCTGGCGAGCACATGGAGGGCTGTGTGGCCCCCCAAAGAAATGCCACCCCAAACCATTACTGACCCACTGCCAAACTGGTCATGCTGGAGGATGTTGCAGACAGCAGAACATTCTCCTTGGCGTCTCCAGACTCTGTCACGTCTGTCACATATGCTCAGTGAGAACCTGCTTTCATCTGTGAAGAGCACAGGGCGCCAGTGGCGAATTTGCCAATCTTGGTGTTTTCTGGCAAATGCCAAACATCCTGCACGGTGTTGGGCTGTAAGCACAATCCCCACCTGTGGACGTCGGGCCCTCATACCACGCTCATGGAGTCTGTTTCTGATCGTTTGAGTAGACACATGCACATTTGTGGCTTGCTGGAGGTCATTTTGCAGGGCTCTGGCAGTGCTCCTCCTGTTCCTCCTTGCACAAAGGCGGAGGTAGCGGTTCTGCTGCTGTGTTGTTGCCCTCCTACGGCCTCCTCCACGTCTCCTGATGTACTGGCCTGTCTCCAGGTAGCGCCTCCATGCTCTGGACACTGCGCAGACAGACACAGCAAACCTTCTTGCCACAGCTCGCATTGATGTGCCATCCTGGATGAGCTGCACTACCTGAGCCACTTGTGTGGGTTGTAGGGAGGTCATACAGGCACGTGGAGGCCACACACACTACTGAGCCTCATTGTGACTTGTTTTAAGGACATTATATCAAAGTTGGATCAGCCTGTAGTGTGTTTTTCCACTTTAATTTTGAGGGTGACTACAAATCCAGACCTCCATGGGTTAATAAATTTGATTTCCATTGATAATTTCTCTGACGTCCTAAGATGATGCTGGGGACTCCGTCAGGACCATGGGGAATAGCGGCTCCGCAGGAGACAGGGCACAAAAGTAAAAGCTTTAGGATCAGGTGGTGTGCACTGGCTCCTCCCCCTATGACCCTCCTCCAAGCCTCAGTTAGATTTTTGTGCCCGGCCGAGAATGGTGCAATCTAGGTGGCTCTCCTAAAGACCTGCTTAGAGTAAAAGTTTTGTTAGGTTTTTTTATTTTCAGTGAGTCCTGCTGGCAACAGGCTCACTGCATCGAGGGACTTAGGGGAGAGAAGTGAACTCACCTGCGTGCAGGATGGATTGGCTTCTTAGGCTACTGGACACCATTAGCTCCAGAGGGAGTCGGAACACAGGTCTCACCCTGGGGTTCGTCCCGGAGCCGCGCCGCCGACCCCCTTGCAGATGCCGAAAAGTGAAGAGGTCCAGAAACCGGCGGCAGAAGACTTTTCAGTCTTCATAAGGTAGCGCACAGCACTGCAGCTGTGCGCCATTGTTGTCAGCACACTTCATAGCAGCGGTCACTGAGGGTGCAGGGCGCTGGGGGGAGCGCCCTGGGCAGCAATGATAGTACCTTATTCTGGCTAAAAATACATCACATATAGCCCCTGGGGGCTATATGGATGTATTTAACCCCTGCCAGGTCTCAGAAAAACGGGAGAAGAAGCCCGCCGAAAAGGGGGCGGGGCCTATTCTCCTCAGCACACAGCGCCATTTTCCCTCACAGAAATGCTGGTGGGAAGGCTCCCAGGCTCTCCCCTGCACTGCACTACAGAAACAGGGTTAAAACAGAGAGGGGGGGGCACTTATTTGGCGATATGTATATATATATTAAAATGCTATAAGGGAAAAACACTTATATAAAGGTTGTCCCTGTATAATTATAGCGTTTTTGGTGTGTGCTGGCAAACTCTCCCTCTGTCTCCCCAAAGGGCTAGTGGGGTCCTGTCCTCTATCAGAGCATTCCCTGTGTGTGTGCTGTGTGTCGGTACGTGTGTGTCGACATGTATGAGGACGATGTTGGTGAGGAGGCGGAGCAATTGCCTGTAATGGTGATGTCACTCTCTAGGGAGTCGACACCGGAATGGATGGCTTATTTAAGGAATTACGTGATAATGTCAACACGCTGCAAGGTCGGTTGACGACATGAGAGGGCCGGCTAACCAATTAGTACCTGTCCAGGCGTCTCAAACACCGTCAGGGGCGTTAAAACGTCCTTTTACCTCAGTCGGTCGACACAGACACGGACACTGACTCCAGTGTCGACGGTGAAGAAACAAACGTATTTTCCTTTAGGGCCACACGTTACTTGTTAAGGGCAATGAAGGAGATGTTACATATTTCTGATACTACAAGTACCACAAAAAAGGGTATTATGTGGAGTGTGAAAAAACTACATGTGGTTTTTCCTGAATCAGATAAATTAAATGAAGTGTGTGATGATGCGTGGGTTTCCCCCGATAGAAAATTATTGGCGGTATACCCTTTCCCGCCAGAAGTTATGGCGCGTTGGGAAACACCCCTTAGGGTGGATAAGGCGCTCACACGCTTATCAAAACAAGGGGCGTTACCGTCTCCAGATACGGCCGCCCTCAAGGAGCCAACTGATAGGAGGCTGGAAAATATCCTAAAAAGTATATACACACATACTGGTGTTATACTGCGACCAGCGATCGCCTCAGCCTGGATGGGCAGCGCTGGGGTGGCTTGGTCGGATTCCCTGACTGGAAATATTGATACCCTTGACAGGGACAGTATTTTATTGACTATAGAGCATTTAAAGGATGCATTTCTATATATGCGAGATGCACAGAGGGATATTTGCACTCTGGCATCAAGAGTAAGTGCGATGTCCATATCTGCCAGAAGATGTTTATGGACACGACAGTGGTCAGGTGATGCAGATTCCAAACGGCACATGGAAGTATTGCCGTATAAAGGGGAGGAGTTATTTGGGGTCGGTCCATCGGATCTGGTGGCCACGGCAACAGCTGGAAAATCCACCTTTTTACCCCAAGTCACATCTCAGCAGAAAAAGACATCGTCTTTTCAGCCTCAGTCCTTTCGTCCCCATAAGGGAAGAAGACTGCAGCAGGCAGCCCATTCCCAGGAACAGAAGCCTTCCACCGCTTCTGCCAAGTCCTCAGCATGACGCTGGGGCCGTACAAACAGGTGCGGTGGGGGGTCGTCTCAAGAGTTTCAGCACGACCTCCACCCGGGAGAGTGGGGACTTCATCGGGAAGTCTTCCACATGATTGTGAACCGTTGGGAAAGACCAAAGGTGGACATGATGGCGTCCCGCCTGAACAAAAAACTGGACAGGTATTGCGCCAGGTCAAGAGACCCTCAGGCAATAGCTGTGGACGTTCTGGTAACACCGTGGGTGTACCAGTCGGTGTATGTGTTCCCTCCTCTGCTTCTCATACCTAAGGTACTGAGAATTATAAGACGTAGAGGAGTAAGAACTATACTCGTGGCTCCGGATTGACCAAGAAGGACTTGGTACCCGGAACTTCAAGAGATGCTCACAGAGGACTCATGGCCTCTGCCGCTAAGAAGGGACTTGCTTCAGCAAGTACCATGTCTGTTCCAAGACTTACCGCGGCTGCGTTTGACGGCATGGCGGTTGAACGCCGGATCCTAAGGGAAAAAGGCATTCCGGAAGAGGTCATTCTTACCCTGGTCAAAGCCAGGAAGGAGGTGACCGCACAACATTATCACCACATGTGGCGAAAATATGTTGCGTGGTGTAAGGCCAGGAAGGCCCCACGAAGAAATTTCAACTCGGTCGATTCCTGCATTTCCTGCAAACAGGAGTGTCTATGGGCCTCAAATTGGGGTCCATTAAGGTTCAAATTTCGGCCCTGTCGATTTTCTTTCAGAAAGAATTGGCTTCAGTTCCTGAAATCCAGAAGTTTGTCAAGGGAGTACTGCATATACAACCCCCTTTTGTGCCTCCAGTGGCACTGTGGGATCTCAACGTAGTTCTGGGATTCCTCAAATCACATTGGTTTAAACCGCTCAAACCTGTGGATTTGAAATATCTCACATGGAAAGTGACCATGATGTTGGCCCTGGCCTCGGCCAGGCGAGTTTCAGAATTGGCGGCTTTGTCTCACAAAAGCCCATATCTGATTGTCCATTCGGACAGGGCAGAGCTGCGGACTCGTCCCCATTTTCTCCCTAAGGTGGTGTCAGCGTTTCACCTGAACCAGCTTATTGTGGTACCTGCGGCTACTAGGGACTTGGAGGACTCCAAGTTGCTAGATGTTGTCAGGGCCCTGAAAATATAGGTTTCCAGGACGGCTGGAGTCAGGAAAACTGACTTGCTGTTATCCTGTATGCACCCAACAAACTGGGTGCTCTTGCTTCTAAGCAGACGATTGCTAGTTGGATGTGTAGTACAATTCAGCTTGCACATTCTGTGGCAGGCCTGCCACAGCCAAAATATGTAAATGCCCATTCCACAAGGAAGGTGGGCTCATCTTGGGCGGCTGCCCGAGGGGTCTCGGCTTTACAACTTTGCCGAGCTGCTACTTGGTCAGGGGCACACCCTGGCTGAGGAGGACCTGGAGTTCTCTCACTCGGTGCTGCAGAGTCATCCGCACTCTCCCGCCCGTTTGGGAGCTTTGGTATAATCCCCATGGTCCTGACGGAGTCCCCAGCATCCACTTAGGACGTCAGAGAAAATAAGAATTTACTTACCGATAATTCTATTTCTCGTAGTCCGTAGTGGATGCTGGGCGCCCATCCCAAGTGCGGATTGTCTGCAATACTTGTACATAGTTATTGTTACAAAAATCGGGTTATTATTGTTGTGAGCCATCTTTTCAGAGGCTCCGCTGTTATCATGCTGTTAACTGGGTTCAGATCACAGGTTGTACAGTGTGATTGGTGTGGCTGGTATGAGTCTTACCCGGGATTCAAAATCCTTCCTTATTGTGTACGCTCGTCCGGGCACAGTATCCTAACTGAGGCTTGGAGGAGGGTCATAGGGGGAGGAGCCAGTGCACACCACCTGATCCTAAAGCTTTTACTTTTGTGCCCTGTCTCCTGCGGAGCCGCTATTCCCCATGGTCCTGACGGAGTCCCCAGCATCCACTACGGACTACGAGAAATAGAATTATCGGTAAGTAAATTCTTATTTTTTGTGTGATTTTGTTGTCAGCACATTCAACTATGTAAAGAACAAAGTATTTAATAAGAATATTTCATTCATTCAGATCTAGGATGTGCTATTTTAGTGTTCCCTTTATTTTTTTGAGCAGTGTATAATAGCCCAGATCTGTGACTCTGTGCCAGGGCCTCTAAGGCTGGGCGTGGCCAGGAGCTCTCATTGGGTTAGTGGCAGGTCTATCACACCCAGTCCACAGCTGACTGGGCGAGAAATGCCCTCCCACACTGGTTACATCCATGCTCTGCGCTTTGGCTGCTGTGTTTTCACAGAGAAGGATTAACAATGGGACTGATGGAGCTGCAGCTCCAGCCCCACACCCCAAAATAGGCCCACTGCATCTGCAGCAACACACCCTCCAACACTTTACACATAAAAAAACTGAACAAATTTGAAAAGGGGGCTTGGCCATGGATACAGCGGTGTGGCCACGACCCTTTTACTATACTTTCAATGGAGGCTTAGAGAGTCAAAAATCGGTACATACCATAAATAGAATGGACTGTACCTGCCAAAAAGGTGCAGCTGGAGGGTATGCCACTGTATCTGCAGCAAGTCTCTGCGCTGTAGATAGGGGAAAAACACTTTTACTGCAGCGTCCTATGTCCTGCTGCCAGTCCGCCTGCCCCCTCCGGCATCAACAATCCCCACTACCTAGCCACAGCGCAGGTGGATCAAAAGCAGCTGCGGCCACTGCCATAGATGTGTATGAAAGCGGGGCAGCAGAAGGCTTTCATAGCCCTACCTGCGCCACATACTCTCTGAGCCCTGGAGCCTCCTCTGCGTATGATGTCACAGAAGTGCCTCCCCACCACAGCCGCGCCCAGATCCCCAGAGGCCCTGACTCTGCAACACAGCACCTGGGCTGCCGGCCTGGAAGCCCCGAGATGGTTAATGTAGCGGATAGAGAGGGTGATATCGCGGAGGGTAATGTCTGGACGCTGAATCAATGTAAAAGGTGACAGTGCTGTGCAGTGCAGTGGGTGTGCAGTCTGGGCCGGTGCTAGGGTACTCGCATACTTTACAAAGGCACAGCACACATAATACCCCCTGTAGTAGAGACACTTACACACGTAACGTCCCCTCTACCAAAGACGCTAACACAAGTAACACCTCCTGTACCAGTGACGCTTACACACGTAACACCCCCCTGTACCAGTGACGCTTACACACGTAACACCCCCCTGTACCAGTGACGCTTACACACGTAACACCCCCCTGTACCAGTGACGCTTACACACGTAACGCCCCCCTGTACCTGTGACGCTTACACACGTTATGCCCCCTGTACCAGTGACGCTTACACACGTAACACCCCCCTGTACCGGTGACGCTTACACACGTAACGCCCCCTGTACCAGTGACGTTTACACACGTAACGCCCCCCTGTACCAGTGACGCTTACATACGTAACGCCCCCTGTACCAGTGACACTTACACATGTAACGCCCCCCCTGTACCAGTGACGCTTACACACGTAATGCCCCCTGTACCAGTGACGCTTACACATGTAACGCCCCCCATGTACCAGTGACGCTTACACATGTAACGCCCCCCCTGTAGCAGTGCTGTATACACACGTAATGCCCTCTGTACCAGTGACGCTTACACACATGACGCCCCCCCTGTACCAGTGACGCTTACACATGTAACGCCCCCCCTTGTACCAGTGACGCTTACACACGTAACGCCCCCTGTACCAGTGATGCTTACACACATGACGCCCCCCCTGTACCAGTGACGCTTACACATGTAACGCCCCCCCTTGTACCAGTGACGCTTACACACGTAACGCCCCCCCTGTACCAGTGATGCTTACACACATAACGCCCCCTGTAGCAGTACCGCTCACACATGTAACGCCCCCTGTAGCAGTGACGCTTACACATATAACGCCCCCTGTACCAGTGCCGCTTACACACGTAATGCCTCCTCTACCAGTGCCGCTTACACACGTAATGCCTCCTCTACCAGTGCCGCTTACACACGTAACGCCCCCCTGTACCAGTGCCGCTTACACACGTAATGCCTCCTCTACCAGTGCCGCTTACACACGTAATGCCTCCTCTACCAGTGCCGCTTACACACGTAATGCCTCCTCTACCAGTGCCGCTTACACACGTAACGCCCCCCTGTACCAGTGCCGCTTACACACGTAATGCCTCCTCTACCAGTGCCGCTTACACACGTAATGCCTCCTCTACCAGTGCCGCTTACACACATAACGCCCCCTGTAGCAGTACCGCTCACACATGTAACGCCCCCTGTAGCAGTGACGCTTACACATATAACGCCCCCTGTACCAGTGCCGCTTACACACGTAATGCCTCCTCTACCAGTGCCGCTTACACACGTAACGCCCCCTGTACCAGTGCCGCTTACACACGTAACGCCCCCTGTACCAGTGCCGCTTACACACGTAACAGCCCCTGTAGCAGTGCCGCTTACACACGTAACGCCCCCCTGTACCAGTGCCGCTTACACACGTAATGCCTCCTCTACCAGTGACGCTTACACATGTAACGCCCCCTGTACCAGTGACGCTTACACATGTAACGCCCCCTGTACCAGTGACGCTTACACATGTAACGCCCCCTGTACCAGTGATACTTACACACATAACGCCCCCTGTAGCAGTACCGCTCACACATGTAACGCCCCCTGTAGCAGTGCCGCTTACACACGTAACAGCCCCTGTAGCAGTGCCGCTTACACACGTAACGCCCCCTGTACCAGTGACGCTTACACATGTAACGCCCCCTCTGTACCAGTGATACTTACACACATAACGCCCCCTGTAGCAGTACCGCTCACACATGTAACGCCCCCTGTAGCAGTGCCGCTTACACACGTAACACCCCCTGTAGCAGTGCCGCTTACACACGTAACACCCCCTGTAGCAGTGCCGCTTACACACGTAACACCCCCTGTAGCAGTGCCGCTTACACACATAACGCCCCCTGTACCAGTGCCGCTTACACATGTAACACCCCCTGTAGCAGTGCCGCTTACACATGTAACGCCCCCTGTACCAGTGCCGCTTACAAACATAACATCCCCTGTTCCAGTGCCGCTTACACACGTAACGCCTCCTCTACCAGTGGCGCTTACACACATTATGCCGCAGTCACACATACAAACACAACAGACACATATATATACAAACTCACACAAATACATACATACTGTACATACATTACACACATACACAGTCACACATATATACAGTATGCACAGACACTGTATATACACACACACACACTCACTTTCTTTCCAGACACTTACCTAATGAAGTCTGGCTGGCCGAAGCTGTAGCAGCTCATCCTCCTGCTGCAGCATGGTCCCATCTAGCTCCGCCCCTTATTCCCATCTAGCCCTGCCCCCTTTGGCTTCCGGCCAGCCACTGAATGTCACACGGGAGGGGAGGGGGAGAGGAGGCTTTGTGCTGCCGACGCCGAGGGGGAGAGGAGGTTTTGTGCTGCCGGCGCCAATGCCAGATTAAGGTCCTCACGGGCCTGGAGCTGAAATGTATGAAGGGCCTATTGTGTGCTATCGCAGGAGGTGTGACCTGCATCAGTGGCGGAACTACAGAGTGGAGGGCCCAGGTGCAACAATATGCTTTGGGCCCCCTACCGCCCCCTTTTCACTGCAGCCGCCGCTGCACCCCTTGGCCCATCTAGTCTGCCTGTGTACACACATATGCTAGGGTTTATTTTTGTTGGGAGCCAATTAACCTATCAGTATATTTTTGGATTGTGGGAGGAAACCAAAGTAGCCAGGGGAAACACAAACAAGTACGGGTAGAACATACAAACTCCACACAGTTAGGGTGATGGAGGGAATCAAAACTATGAACTCTGTGCTGTGAGGCAGTAATGTTAACCATTACAGTACACTAACCAATCCTACAATAAATAGATTTATTTATACAAAAAGCATCAGTGAAAATTGAAATCTGCAAATACTGTATCTACCACAAACCGTTCCAGGCCACACAACACAACACACTGATACACAGTACCTGAGCTTTCCCAGGACTTTTGACCTGACCTCCGTCCTTCCTTTGCCTCAGGGCCAGTGGGTCTGGGGCGCCTAGGTCATCCTGCTGCTCCTGACTCCTAAGTCCTGCAGCAGCCACCATGGTGTCAACGCCCCCATCCTCTTCTGCTTCACTCCTCCTATTCGTCCTCCTTGTTGGTAATTCATTCGATTCCTGTTATGTGCATCTAGTTTGACATTCACCTTGCTGGCTGCTCCTCTTCTGCAGCGCAGCCTGAATGATACAGGGGGTGGGCGCAGGGACGTGCTAGGGTGTACAACACCCCCCCTACAAACTATAAATGTGTGCCCTCCTAGAAATATGGAGGCAAAATAGTGGTTGGTGCCCTCCACCTACACAAACACACATTCATTACCAACACCCCAGCAGCACCCAGACACTCCCCACATTCACAAACAATACACCAGAAGCACCCAATCACCCATCTTCATTCACCACCAATAGCCTGCCCAGCCACACGTCTCATCATTTACTAGTACCAACTCCCCTGCAGCACTCCGATAATCCCAGTGGCCCTTCATTCACTACCAACACCCACCACCATACAGTACTATTACCTCTACAGCAAAGACACCTCCACCTGGCACACTAAAACACCCAGACATCCCCCCCCCATACACTACAATACCCAGACACATCCCCCCCATACACCTTCAATACCCAGACACATCCCCCTCATACCATACAGCACCCAGACATACCCCCCCCTCATACATTACAGCACCCAGACAACCCCCCCTCCTACACTACAGCACCCAGACACCCCCCTCCCTCATACACTACAGCACCCAGACACCCGCTCCCTCATACACTACAGCACCCAGACACGCCTTATACACTACAACACCCAGACACCCCCCTCATACACTACAGCACCCAGACACCCCTCATACACTACAGCACCCAGACACCCCCCATACACTACAGCACCCAGACACCCCCCATACACTACAGCACCCAGACACGCCTTATACACTACAGCATCCAGACAACATCCCCCCCATACCCTACAGCACCCAGACAACCCCCCCTCATACACTACAGCACCCAGACAACACCCCCCTCATACCCTGCAGCACCCAGACAACACCCCCCCTCATACCCTACAGCACCCAGACAACACCCCCCCTCATACCCTACAGCACCCAGACAACACCCCCCTCATACATTACAGCACCCAGACAACACCCCCCTCATACATTACAGCACCCAGACAACACCCCCCTCATACATTACAGCACTCAGACAGCACCCCCCTCATACATTACAGCACCCAGACAACACCCCCCTCGTACATTACAGCACCCAGACAACACCCCCCTCGTACATTACAGCACCCAGACAACACCCCCCTCGTACATTACAGCACCCAGACAACACCCCCCTCGTACATTACAGCACCCAGACAACACCCCCCCTCATACATTACAGCACCCAGACAACACCCCCCTCATACATTACAGCACCCAGACAACACCCCCCCTCATACCCTACAGCACCCAGACAACACCCCCCCTCATACCCTACAGCACCCAGACAACACCCCCCTCATACATTACAGCACCCAGACAACACCCCCCTCGTACATTACAGCACCCAGACAACGCCCCCCTCGTACATTACAGCACCCAGACAACACCCCCCTCGTACATTACAGCACCCAGACAACACCCCCCTCGTACATTACAGCACCCAGACAACACCCCCCTCGTACATTACAGCACCCAGACAACACCCCCCCCTCATACATTACAGCACCCAGACAACACCCCCCTCATACATTACAGCACCCAGACAACACCCCCCCTCATACCCTACAGCACCCAGACAACACCCCCCCTCATACCCTACAGCACCCAGACAACACCCCCCTCGTACATTACAGCACCCAGACAACACCCCCCTCGTACATTACAGCACCCAGACAACACCCCCCTCGTACATTACAGCACCCAGACAACACCCCCCTCGTACATTACAGCACCCAGACAACACCCCCTCGTACATTACAGCACCCAGACAACACCCCCCTCGTACATTACAGCACCCAGACAACACCCCCTCTCATACATTACAGCACCCAGACAACACCCCCCTCATACATTACAGCACCCAGACAACACCCCCCCTCATACCCTACAGCACCCAGACAACACCCCCCCTCATACCCTACAGCACCCAGACAACACCCCCCTCATACATTACAGCACCCAGACAACACCCCCCTCGTACATTACAGCACCCAGACAACACCCCCTCGTACATTACAGCACCCAGACAACACCCCCCTCATACATTACAGCACCCAGACAACACCCCCCCTCATACATTACAGCACCCAGACAACACCCCGCTCATACATTACAGCACCCAGACAACACCCCTCCTCTCTCTTTCCCTCCCCACCCCCCATACACTACAGCACGCACTCATCCAGCCCATTAAAAAATCTAGAAATCCTGGCAGCCGGGAGAAGCGCGGGTGAGAGAGGACGGGAGGGGGGGGAGCTGTCATATTTGGGGCGGCCGATATGCAGCAGTACAGTACCTGATATGTAGGCATGCAGCTAGCCCCGCCATGTCATGAGCCGCACTAGGAAAGCTGGGGGGAGGAGCCGAGGGGAAGAGCAGGCCCGTACAGTGACACAAGCAGCCGAGGAGAGGCGGAGAGAGAAGAGCGGACCGGGCACTCCTCCTGCTCTGGCCGGGACCCTGTCACTTCCGGCCACGAGAGCAACACTGGCGGCGGGCTCAGCGCTACCCGCGGCATATAGTGAGTCAATGTGACTCATTGTAATGTGGGCGGCTGTGGGCCCCTTCACACCAGCGGGCCCCAGTGCAACGCACTGGTTGCACCGCCAGTAGTTCCGCCTCTGACCTGCATGGTATGTGTGTGGGCTACTGATACTGTATGGGTGCATGACTAGTGCTGTTTTTAAGTATATATGTGTGTTTATGCATGTTTGAAAAAATTAATATATACATAGTAGAGATGTGCACCGGAAATTTTTTTGGTTTTGTATTTTGGTTTTGGATTCGGTTCCGCGGCCGTGTTTTGGATTTGGACGCGTTTTGGCTAGAGATGTGCACCGGAAATTTTTCGGGTTTTGTGTTTTGGTTTTGGATTCGGTTCCGCGGCCGTGTTTTGGATTCGGACGCGTTTTGCCAAAACCTCCCTGAAATTTTTTTGTCGGATTCGGGTGTGTTTTGGTTTCGGGTGTTTTTTTACAAAAAAACCCTCAAAAACAGCTTAAATCATAGAATTTGGGGGTTATTTTGATCCCATAGTATTATTAACCTCAATAACCATAATTTACACTAATTTTCAGTCTATTCTGAACACCTCACACCTCACAATATTATTTTTAGTCCTTAAATTTGCACCGAGGTCGCTGGATGGCTAAGCTAAGCGACACAAGTGGCCGACACAAACACCTGGCCCATCTAGGAGTGGCACTGCAGTGTCAGGCAGGATGGCACTTCAAAAAAATAGTCCCCAAACAGCACATGATGCAAAGAAAAAAAGAGGCGCACCAAGGTGGCTGTGTGACTAAGCTAAGCGACACAAGTGGCCGACACAAACACCTGGCCCATCTAGGAGTGGCACTGCAGTGTCAGACAGGATGGCACTTCAAAAAAATAGTCCCCAAACAGCACATGATGCAAAGAAAAAAAGAGACGCACCAAGGTCGCTGTGTAACTAAGCTAAGCGACACAAGTGGCCGACACAAACACCTGGCCCATCTAGGAGTGGCACTGCAGTGTCAGACAGGATGGCACTTAAAAAAAATAGTCCCCAAACAGCACATGATGCAAAGAAAAAAAGAGACGCACCAAGGTCGCTGTGTGACTAAGCTAAGCGACACAAGTGGCCGACACAAACACCTGGCCCATCTAGGAGTGGCACTGCAGTGTCAGACAGGATGGCACTTCAAAAAAATAGTCCCCAAACAGCACATGATGCAAAGAAAAAAAGAGACGCACCAAGGTCGCTGTGTGACTAAGCTAAGCGACACAAGTGGCCGACACAAACACCTGGCCCATCTAGGAGTGGCACTGCAGTGTCAGACAGGATGGCACTTCAAAAAAATAGTCCCCAAACAGCACATGATGCAAAGAAAAAAAGAGGCGCACCAAGGTCGCTGTGTGACTAAGCTAAGCGACACAAGTGGCCGACACAAACACCTGGCCCATCTAGGAGTGGCACTGCAGTGTCAGACAGGATGGCACCTCAAAAAAATTTTCCCCAAACAGCACATGATGCAAAGAAAAAAAGAGGCGCACCAAGGTCGCTGTGTGACTAAGCTAAGCGACACAAGTGGCCGACACAAACACCTGGCCCATCTAGGAGTGGCACTGCAGTGTCAGACAGGATGGCAGATTTAAAAAATAGTCCCCAAACAGCACATGATGCAAAGAAAAAAAGAGGTGCAATGAGGTAGCTGTGTGACTAAGCTAAGCGACCCAAGTGGCCGACACAAACACCTGGCTCATCTAGGAGTGGCACTGCAGTGTCAGACAGGATGGCAGATTTAAAAAATAGTCCCCAAACAGCACATGATGCAAAGAAAAAAAGAGGTGCAATGAGGTAGCTGTGTGACTAAGCTAAGCGACCCAAGTGGCCGACACAAACACCTGGCTCATCTAGGAGTGGCACTGCAGTGTCAGACAGGATGGCACTTCAAAAAAATAGTCCCCAAACAGCACATGATGCAAAGAAAAAAAGAGACGCACCAAGGTCGCTGTGTGACTAAGCTAAGCGACACAAGTGGCCGACACAAACACCTGGCCCATCTAGGAGTGGCACTGCAGTGTCAGACAGGATGGCACTTCAAAAAAATAGTCCCCAAACAGCACATTATGCAAAGAAAAAAAGAGGTGCACCAAGGTCGCTGGATGGCTAAGCTAAGCGACCCAAGTGGCCGACACAAACACCTGGCCCATCTAGGAGTGGCACTGCAATGTCAGACAGGATGGCACTTCAAAAAAATAGTCCCCAAACAGCACATGATGCAAAGAAAAAAAGAGACGCACCAAGGTCGCTGTGTGACTAAGCTAAGCGACACAAGTGGCCGACACAAACACCTGGCCCATCTAGGAGTGGCACTGCAGTGTCAGACAGGATGGCACTTCAAAAAAATTGTCCCCAAACAGCACATGATGCAAAGAAAAAAAGAGGCGCGTCAAGGTCGCTGTGTGACTAAGCTAAGCGACACAAGTGGCCGACACAAACACCTGGCCCATCTAGGAGTGGCACTGCAGTGTCAGACAGGATGGCACCTCAAAAAAATTGTCCCCAAACAGCACATGATGCAAAGAAAAAAAGAGGCGCACCAAGGTCGCTGTGTGACTAAGCTAAGCGACACAAGTGGCCGACACAAACACCTGGCCCATCTAGGAGTGGCACTGCAGTGTCAGACAGGATGGCAGATTTAAAAAATAGTCCCCAAACAGCACATGATGCAAAGAAAAAAAAGAGGTGCAATGAGGTAGCTGTGTGACTAAGCTAAGCGACCCAAGTGGCCGACACAAACACCTGGCTCATCTAGGAGTGGCACTGCAGTGTCAGACAGGATGGCAGATTTAAAAAATAGTCCCCAAACAGCGCATGATGCAAAGGAAAAAAGAGGTGCAATGAGGTAGCTGTGTAACTAAGCTAAGCGACCCAAGTGGCCGACACAAACACCTGGCCCATCTAGGAGTGGCACTGCAGTTTTCTAGAGAGAGGATGAGTGCTTCCATCCTCATGTGAATCTGAACCACTAGCCATGAACATAGTCCAAGGCCTCAGCCGTTCCTTGCCACTCCGTGTCGTAAATGGCATATTGGCAAGTTTACGCTTCTCATCAGACGCTTTTCATTTTGATATTTGGGTCATTTAACTGAACTTTTGTTTTTTGGATTTTACATGCTCTCTACTATGACATTGGGCATCGGCCTTGGCAGACGACGTTGATGGCATTTCATCGTCTCGGCCATGACTAGTGGCAGCAGCTTCAGCACGAGGTGGAAGTGGATCTTGATCTTTCCCTATTTTAACCTCCACATTTTTGTTCTCCATTTTTTAATGTGTGGAATTATATGCTAGTATCAATAGCAATGGCCTACTACTATATATACTGTGCACAACTGAAATGCACCACAGGTATGGATGGATAGTATACTTGACGACACAGAGGTAGGTAGAGCAGTGGCCTTCCGTACCGTACTACTATATATACTGGTGGTCACTGTCCGCAAACTGCAAAACTAAAATGCACCACAGGTATAGAATCTAGATGGATAGTATACTTGACGACACAGAGGTAGGTAGAGCAGTGGCCTTCCGTACCGTACTGCTATATATACTGGTGGTCACTGTCAGCAAACTGCAAAACTAAAATGCACCACAGATATAGAATCTAGATGGATAGTATACTTGACGACACAGAGGTATGTAGAGCAGTGGCCTTCCGTACCGTACTGCTATTTATACTGGTGGTCACTGTTAGCAAACTGCAAAACTAAAATGCACCACAGGTATAGAATCTAGATGGATAGTATACTTGACGACACAGAGGTAGGTAGAGCAGTGGCCTTCCGTACCGTACTGCTATATATGCTGGTGGTCACTGTCAGCAAAACTCTGCACTGTACGCCTCCTATATAATACTGCTGGTCCCCATTCCCCACAATAAAGCAGTGTGAGCACAGATATATGCAGCACACTGAGCACAGATATGGAGCGTTTTTCAGGCAGAGAACGGATAAAACTGGTGGTCACTGATCAGCAAAACTCTGCACTGTACTCCTCCTATATAATACTGCTGGTCCCCAGTCCCCACAATAAAGCAGTGTGAGCACAGATACAGTATATGCAGCACACTGAGCACAGATATGGAGCGTTTTTCAGGCAGACAACGTATAATACTTGTGGTCACTGGTCAGCAAAACTCTGCACTGTACTCCTCCTATATAATACTGCTGGTCTCCAGTCCCCACAATAAAGCAGTGTGAGCACAGATATATGCAGCACACTGAGCACAGATATGGAGCGTTTTTCAGGCAGAGAACGGATAAAACTGGTGGTCACTGATCAGCAAAACTCTGCACTGTACTCCTCCTATATAATACAGCTGCTCCCCAGTCCCCACAATTAAGCAATAAGCACAAATATTTGCAGCAACATTAATAAACGGAGAGGACGCCAGCCACGTCCTCTCACTAACATTTCCAATGCACGAGTGAAAATGGCGGCGACGCGCGGCTCCTTATATAGAATCCGAATCTCGCAAGAATTCGACAACGGGATGATGACGTTCGGGCGCGCTCGGGTTAACCGAGCCATACGGGAGAATCCGAGTATGCCTCGGACCCGTGTAAAATGGGTGAAGTTCGGGGGGGGGGTTCGGTTACCGAGGAACCGAACCCGCTCATCACTAGTTTTGGCAAAACCTCCCTTAAAATTTTTTGTCGGATTCGGGTGTGTTTTGGATTCGGGTGTTTTTTTTCAAAACCCCCTCAAAAACAGCTTAAATCATAGAATTTGGGGGTAATTTTGATCCTATAGTATTATTAACCTCAATAACCATAATTTCCACTCATTTGAAGTCTATTCTGAACACCTCACAATATTATTTTTAGTCCTAAAATTTGCACCGAGGTCCCTGGATGACTAAGCTAAGCGACCCAAGAGGGCGGCACATACACCTGGCCCATCTAGGAGTGGCACTGCAGTGTCAGACAGGATGGCACTTAAAAAAATTGGCCCCAAACAGCACATGATGCAAAGAAAAGAGAAAAAGAGGTGCACTGTGGTCGCTGGATGGCTAAGCTAAGCGACACAAAAACACCTCAATATCACAGGAATTATTCGTTCTAATCATTGGTATTATTGGTCCAAATCACTGGAAGAAAATGACAAAATCACTGGAATTATTGTTAGGATCTCCTGCTCTGTGCTGCCACGTCGCCATGGCAACCGGGAGGCAAGTGTTAGCGAAGTAACCTGAGCGCAGCTGATACTCCGGTCCGGGTTTTTACTGTGCAGTGGTTACAGGCTTTGTGCACGGCAGGGAATCCGGCGCTGGTTTTGTGCTCACAGTCTGTGAGGTCTGAGTGGGGCGTGGACAGCACCTGCTATATAAACCATCCTCTCAGGCTAGGCAAATGCTGCTGAATCTTTGTTTGTTAGTCAGTTCCAGAGAGTTAGCTAGTACTGTGTGACCTTGAATTTACTTGTTGCTTACTGCAAATAGGCCTTGGGATTCGGTACTTCATTCTGCCAATCCGGACCTAGCAGTAAGACTGGAGTCAGTTGTTTAACCTGCTCGGGTTCTTTTGCTATTCTGTGAACCCAGCAGGTTTGCGGCTGTACTCTCAGACCTGCTTGCTTAATCCTCCCTCACTGTGCAGGGCGTCCAGGTGTCAGTTTAGTGGCAGTAAGCTGAACCTGTGCCCTGCAAGTGGGGTTTAGGATTGTGGATACTCTCCTTGTGTCTATATTTCTATCTCTGACCAGGGAGTTTATTCCAACACCCGTTGGTAACCCTTTGGGGTTTTTCCTGTTGCTCTTAGCAACATAATTTCGGGTGCTCCACATGTTAAATCACTACATCTCGCTTCATTGTCCGCTCTATTCCATCTGAGCATTCCTGACACTAGGGAGACACCCAGTTCCTGAGCCTTTGGGCTTCTCCGTTCACTTTGTGTTTATTAGTTATCCCATCACCTTCTGTGTATGTTATGTTATACTGTCTGTGAGTTCGTTTGCTTCGCATCCCTCTCTGTTCATACACCAGTATACTCCTGTTAGCTCTGGTGTGCGTAACATATTCAGCAGCCTTACTCCTGTTGAAATTTTGTGGGAATATGGAGCATACCCCTCAAAATACTTTGCAACAGGTGGTCGATCAGGTGCAGGTCCTGACTCGACAATTTAATGAGATGTCCATTAAAATGAACACCCCGCAGGCCGCTAGCGGAGCTTCCGCAGCAGCAGCGGCAAGCTCAGGGGTTAAGGAGCCGAAAGTAAATCTCCCGGATCGTTTTTCTGGAGATCGCTCGCAGTTCTTTTGTTTCAAAGAGAGCTGTAAGCTATATTTCAGGCTTAGGCCCCAGTCTTCTGGGTCGGAGATTCAGCGGGTGGGCATGGTGATTTCCTTGCTACAAGGAGACCCACAGGTCTGGGCATATGGGTTGCAGCCTGACTGTCCGTCGCTTAAAAGTGTTGATGCTTTTTTTACGGCACTGGGCATTTTGTATGATGACCCTGACAAGATGGCTTCAGCCGAGGCTCAGATTACGGTCCTTAAGCAAAGGCGACGGCCAGCTGAGGTTTATAGTACATAGTTTCGGAGGTTGGCTCATGATACCCAGTGGAATGACCCAGCCCTGAGAAACCAGTACCGAAGAGGTCTTTCTGACCAGATAAAGGACCAACTGGTACAATATCCCTCGCCAGATAGCTTAGATCAGCTCATGCAGTTATCCATCCGGGTGGATAGACGGCTGAGAGAGCGTAGGCTTGAAAGGGAGACTGCAGTTTCCTTTTTTCCTAAGGGAACCTCAGACTCTGAGGAATATTCCGAGGAGCCTATGCAGATTGGGGCTACCCGCCTCTCCTCGCGTGAGAAGACGCGGAGGAGACAGCAGGGTTTGTGTTTGTACTGTGGGAATAAAGGTCATGTTGTAGTATCATGCCCAGAAAAGCCGGAAAACTTCAGGGCCTGAGGGTGATGGGAAATATCCTGTCAGGTCAGAAGTCGGAATTTCCCAAAAAGACTTTTCTCATTCCGGTGACTTTAGAGATCCTCGGCCAAACTGTCAAGACTGAGGCCTTTGTTGACAGTGGGGCCGATGGGTTTTTATGGACCGTCAATTCGCCCTGGAACACTCTGTTCCCTCAGTACCTTTGGCATCAGAGATTGAGATCTGTGGGTTAAACGGGGAACCATTGTCCCAGGGTAAAATTACCTCCTGCACCAGCCAAATTCCTTTGTTTATTGGAGCCACACACTCTGAAAAATTGTCCTTTTATGTGACTGTCTGTTCTTTTGCCCCATTGGTTTTGGGGTTACCCTGGTTAAGGGCCCATAACCCTCAATTTGACTGGGTCTCTGGGGAGGTTCTTAGATGGGGTAGTGATTGTTTCAGGAGTTGCTTGAGCCTTCCAGTCAGCTCTCGCAGCTAAGTTTGCCAGGATTGCCAGGATGTTATGCAGATTTTGCGGATGTGTTCTCCAAAAAAGTTGCGGAGGTACTGCCTCCCCATCGCCCCTATGACTGTGCCATTGATTTGTTGCCGGATGCTAAGCTTCCCAAGAGCAGGTTGTACTCCCTGTCACGTCCTGAGACTCAGGCTATGGCAGAGTACATTCAGGAGAACTTGGCTAAGGGATTTATCAGACCCTCACAGTCCCCAGTTGGGTCGGGGTTCTTCTTCGTGGGTAAAAAGGACGGTTCGTTGCGACCCTGCATCGACTTCAGGGAATTGAACCGTATCACGATTAAAAACTCGTACCCACTGCCTCTCATTTCGGTTTTGTTTGACCAGCTTCGCACTGCCACCATTTTTTCTAAGATTGACCTACGCGGTGCGTACAATCTAATCCGAATAAGAGAGGGGGATGAATGGAAGACTGCCTTTAATACCCACTCAGGGCATTATGAATATTTGGTGATGCCTTTTGGGCTCTCTAATGCCCCGGCAGTCTTCCAGGACTTCATGAACGATGTGCTCAGGGAATATTTGGATAGATTCTTAGTTGTTTATCTAGATGACATCCTAATCTTCTCCCATTCCCTGGAGGAACATCGGAAGCATGTACGCTTAGTCCTCCAGAAACTCAGAGACCACCAGCTTGGGGCGAAACTGGAGAAGTGCGAATTTGAAGTCCAGCAAATCGCATTTCTAGGGTATATTATCTCCTCAGAAGGTTTCCAAATGGAGGGTTCCAAGGTACAGGCAGTCCTGGATTGGGTGCAGCCCACTAGTTTGAAGGCGCTTCAGCGTTTTCTGGGCTTTGCGAATTTTTATAGACGATTTATCGCTGGATTTTCGTCTATAGTGGCCCCCTTGGTGGCACTCACTAAGAAAGGGGCGGATGTTGCTCACTGGTCTTGTGAGGCCAAAGCGGCCTTTGCCCGTCTCAAAAGGGCATTTGTCTCGGCCAAAGTGCTGCGACACCCAGATCCAGAGCGTCCTTTTGTGGTAGAAGTGGATGCCTCTGAGATAGGTATTGGGGGGGTGTCTGATAATCGCCTTCATCCCTGTGCTTACTTTTCCCGTAAATTTTCGTCTGCCGAGATGAATTATGATGTGGGTAACCGGGAATTGTTGGCTATAAAGGATGCACTCGGGGAGTGGAGACACTGGCTTGAGGGGGCTAAGTTTGTGGTCTCAATTCTCACCGACCATAAGAATCTGGCATATTTAGAGTCAGCGAAGCGGCTCAATACCAGGCAGGCACGATGGGCTTTGTTTTTTGCTCGCTTTAATTTTTTTATAACATATCGCCCTGGGTCAAAAAACATCAAGGCTGATGCGCTCTCGCGGAGTTTTGCTCCAGTCCAAGAGACCACCGAGGAGCCATTGCCCATTGTGTCCCCATCATGTATTAAAGTGGGCATTACCCAGGACCTCTTGTCATTAGTCCTTAGAGCACAGGAGCAGGCTCCTCCAGACCTTCCGGTAGGTCTCTTGTTTGTGCCTCCTAAGTTAAGATAGCGAGTGTTCCTGGAATTCCATGCCAAGAGGTCGGCAGGGCATCCGGGTATTGCCAGAACTCGGGAGTTGCTGTCTAGGGCGGTGTTGTGGCCCTTGGTGGCTAGGGATGTGGATCAGTGGGTTCGGGCATGTGACGTTTGTGCCCGAAATAAAACTCCTAGAGGGGTTCCTGTCGGCCCATTCATAGGCGTGCGCACGGGGGGTGCCTGGTGCGCACAGGCACCCCCTAATGTCCGGCACCCCCCGCACGTCATGCTTGCGATCCGATCATCGCTGTCTGTGTGCTGCTGTTGTAGCAGTGCTACTACAGCAGCACACAGACAGCGATGACTGGATCACCTGCTGCGCATCGCTGCCCGGCACCCTCCCACTGCGCCGCCGCCGTTCAGACAGAGTTGTAGTGGCTTGTGGGTGGCTCAGGCCCGGCCCTACGCATACGCCGACTACGCGGCTGCGTAGAGCACGGGACTGATGAGGGCGCTGCTGCAGTCAGTGTTCTCTCCCACTAACCTCCCAGCAACCGGCCTCCACGCCTGCACTACACCGCTGCCGGACCCTGCTGCCTCCTCTCCCCTGTCACACTGCGCTGCCCGGGGCGCTGTCACACTGATTCTCCCCTCTCCTTCCACATGTGCCATCCGTCCTTTGTCTACTCCTCCCAGTCTCCGCCCCCTCCCGTTCCTCTCACTTCCCCTACAGGAGGTGACATGTGAGCCAGCCCATGTGACACTATCCCCTGCACTGTCAGCACCTGTGCCTGCTACAGGTGCAGTGTCCCACTCAGACTCTGATCTTGTGACTGGGTCCCCCTGCAGAATGAAACTGATCCACACAGGAGCTGGGGACTGGAGTCAGCCCTGGCACTGGGTACAACAACAATGTGCTCCCGAGTCCCCGCCTCCTGCCCTGGCCTGTCCTGTTCTGGCTTCTCCCCTGCAGCAGCCAGTGTTTGAGGAGAGCACAGCCACCCTGCAGGCAGTGGTAAGTACCTGGGCTTATTCCTTTTGTCTGGAATGGTGGGTGGTCATGGTGTGTGTGAGGGGGTGCATACTAATATTACCTGGGCAGGGGAGGTGGGTTGGTGGATAAAGTAATGTATGGGAGAGGGGTTGTACACTAATATTACGGGGGGATGGGGGGGGGTTGAGAGACAGCAGCGGGGAGGATAGATGTGTGTGTATGGGTGGTATAGACAATATTACTGGTGGAGGAGTTGGAATGTGGTGTGTAGTAATGTATCAGTGAGGGTTCTGTACACCCTACGCATACGCCGACTACACAGCTGCGTAGAGTGCAGGACTGATAAGGGTGTGCTACAGTCACTGTTCTACCACTAATCTCCCAGCAGTCGGACTCCACGCCCACACTAAACCACTGCCAGACCCTGCTGCCTCCTCTCTCCTGTCACACTGCGCCGCCTCTGGTGCACTACCCTCCTGTAGTGTAACATGTATACTACTGTGCTGTAACGTGTATAACCGGCTCTACTGTGCTGTAACGTGTATAACCGGCTCTACTGTGCTGTAACATGTATAAGCGGCTCTACTGTGGTGTGGCGTAGCATGTATAAGGGGCTCTTTTGTGGCGTAGCATGTATATTGGGCTTTACTGTGCAGTGTAATGTGAGTTGATACTATTCTGTGGCCATGCCCCTTCCCCATGAAGCCACATACCTATATATTTTACTAAGGGGTGCCAAAATATATTTTCGCATACCAAAATAATCACGCTAGGGCCGGCCCTGGGTGGCTGGTCGCACAGCCCAGCCGCCGCCATGATCCCAGTGACTGCCTAGCACCCTGCGCCCTTCCTCCCTGCCCGCCCTGCGCTGTGCTCCCGGCTCCCGCCTGCGCTCAGTCTCTCTCCAGTGACTCCATGAGTGTGCCCTGCCCTGCCATTTCCTACAGCCCGGCCGACACACGCCAAGACTGGAGCCTAAGACTAGACGCCGCTGCCTGTGTCCAGCTGAGCCCTCCTGCCTGATTCAGGGTGAGAGTCGGTGGGGGGGATAAAATTCTGTATAAAAGAAGGGACATTACTTTATATATATATATATATATATATATATATATATATATATACCGTGTGCTATAAAGTGAATTTCGGCTTTTACCGTGTGCTATAATGTGAATTTCGGCTCATACCGTGTGCTATATTGTGAATTTCGGCTCATACTGTGTGCTATAAAGTGAATTTCGGCTCATACCGTGTGCTATAATGTGAAAGGGGCACCAGTACTAGATAGTATAAGGGGTCCTACTATTGTGATGCATAATGTGTATAAGGGTTATATGGTGTGTTAAACTACACTGAAGGGCATGCCCCCTTTTGACGGGCCACACCCGTCAACGCAGTACTAGTAGGAGGAGGCGATCCAGCCCCTCCTCTCACCTTTTCTTCTCCTCTCTGATCCTGTTGCCCGACATCACACTCCAACGGAAACCAGAAGAGGGGGACCGCTGCTGCCGGTGCTGAAAGGGGGGACACTGCCTCAGGTACCCAGTGCCTCTTGTACTGAAGGGACACACACATTCAGTAATGCTTGTACTAGGGGGTACGGTGACAGAACGAGGTACACAGTGCCACCTGTACCCCCTCTCTACCCTGGCCCTCTCTCTCAACCCTCTCTCACCTCTATTTTTCTCCCTCTTTCTCTCTGACTGCTAATATATGGTGCTAGGCACGCCACTCCAGTCGTGCACCCCCTTATAAAATGTGCTGCGCACGCCTATGGGCCCATTACATCCACTCTCTATTCCATCTAAGCCATGGACCTACATTTACATGGATTTTGTGGTGGACTTGCCCAAATCCTTGGGGATGACAGCCATTTGGGTTGTCGTTGACAGGTTTTCGAAGATGGCGCATTTCGTTCCACTGGTTGGGTTGCCATCGGCCAGACGCCTGTCTGAGTTATTTATGCAGCATGTTGTGTGCCTCCACGGGTTGCCACTTGATGTGGTCTCTGACCGTGGATCCCAGTTTGTGGCCAAATTCTGGAGGGCATTTTGTTCTGATCTCCAGATTTCTGTGAGCTTGTCGTCAGGCTACCATCCACAGTCTAATGGGCAGACTGAGAGGGTGAACCAGTCTTTGGAGCAGTTCCTCAGGTGTTATGTCTCCAAGTGTCATACTGACTGTGTTGCTCATCTGTCCATGGCGGAGTTTGCCTATAACAACGCGGCTCACTCTGCTACAGGGATCTCTCCCTTCCTTTGTGTGTATGGGCATCATCCTAAGGTCAATTCTTTTGACCCCCTGGATTCCACGCCTGGTGGTTCCTCTGTGGTTTCGGCCCTTAGGGGTATTTGGAGGAAAGTGAAGAAAGCCCTTGTGTCTGTGTCATTAGTGACCAAAAGGGTATTTGATAAGCGGAGAAGACCCTGCAGCTTCAAATTAGGAGACTTCGTCTGGTTGTCCACCAAGAATTTGAAGTTGAGACAGCCATCTCATAAGTTAGGCCCCCGGTTCATCGGCCCTTATAAGATCACCAGGGTTATCAATCCGGTGGCATTTCAGTTAGATCTGCCCCGTTCATTGGGTATCAATAAAACATTTCATTGTTCCCTTTTAAAACTGGCGGTTAGTAATCCTTCTTCCAGTGGAAGACCTTCTCCTCTTCTGATACGGGGTCAGAGGAAGTTTGTGGTTGAAAGGGTTCTTGACTCCAAGATGGTTCGGGGTCGGCTGTCATTTTTGGTGCACTGGAAGGGGTATGGCCCGGAAGAGCGGTCGTGGGTGCGCAGTTGTGATCTTCATGCCCCCAGACTGATACGCTCTTTCTTCTCGCAGTTCCCCGATAAACCCGGTAGTAGGGGTTCTTTGACCCCTCGTCAGAGGGGGGGTACTGTTAGGATCTCCTGCTCTGTGCTGCCACGTCGCCATGGCAACCGGGAGGCAAGTGTTAGCGAAGTAACCTGAGCGCAGCTGATACTCCGGTTCGGGTTTTTACTGTGCAGTGGTTACAGGCTTTGTGCACGGCAGGGAATCCGGCGCTGGTTTTGTGCTCACAGTCTGTGAGGTCTGAGTGGGGCGTGGACAGCACCTGCTATATAAACCATCCTCTCAGGCTAGGCAAATGCTGCTGAATCTTTGTTTGTTAGTCAGTTCCAGAGAGTTAGCTAGTACTGTGTGACCTTGAATTTACTTGTTGCTTACTGCAAATAGGCCTTGGGATTCGGTACTTCATTCTGCCAATCCGGACCTAGCAGTAAGACTGGAGTCAGTTGTTTAACCTGCTCGGGTTCTTTTGCTATTCTGTGAACCCAGCAGGTTTGCGGCTGTACTCTCAGACCTGCTTGCTTAATCCTCCCTCACTGTGCAGGGCCTCCAGGTGTCAGTTTAGTGGCAGTAAGCTGAACCTGTGCCCTGCAAGTGGGGTTTAGGATTGTGGATACTCTCCTTGTGTCTATATTTCTATCTCTGACCAGGGAGTTTATTCCCACACCCGTTGGTAACCCTTTGGGGTTTTTCCTGTTGCTCTTAGCAACATCATTTCGGGTGCTCCATATGTTAAATCACTACATCTCGCTTCATTGTCCGCTCTATTCCATCTGAGCATTCCTGACACTAGGGAGACACCCAGTTCCTGAGCCTTTGGGCTTCTCCGTTCACTTTGTGTTTATTAGTTATCCCATCACCTTCTGTGTATGTTATGTTATACTGTCTGTGAGTTTGTTTGCTTTGCATCCCTCTCTGTTCATACACCGGTATACTCCTGTTAGCACTGGTGTGCGTAACAATTATTCGTTCTAATCAATGGTATTATTAGTCCAAATCACTGGAAGAAAATGACAAAATCACTGGAATTAAATGGCAGTAATGTCAGGAATTATATCAAATGGCAGTACCACTGGACATATACGAAAGTGTCAGACAGGATGGCACTTGAAAAAATAGTCCCCAAACAGCACATGATGCAAAGAAAAGAGAAAAAGAGGTGCACTGTGGTCGCTGGATGGCTAAGCTAAGCGACACAAACACCTCAATATCACAGGAATTATTTGTTCTAATCAATGGTATTATTGGTCCAAATCACTGGAAGAAAATGACAAAATCACAGGAATATTCGTTCTAATCAATGGTATTATTGGTCCAAATCACTGGAAGAAAATGACAAAATCACTGGAATTATTCGTTCTAATCAATGGTATTATTAGTCCAAATCACTGGAAGAAAATGACAAAATCACTGGAATTAAATGGCAGTAATGTCAGGAATTATATCAAATGGCAGTACCACTGGACATATACGAAAGTGTCAGACAGGATGACACTTGAAAAAATAGTCCCCAAACAGCACATGATGCAAAGAAAAGAGAAAAAGAGGTGCACTGTGGTTGCTGGATGGCTAAGCTAAGCGACACAAACACCTCAATATCACAGGAATTATTCGTTCTAATCAATGGTATTATTGGTCCAAATAACTGGACATATTGGTGGAACACCATGAGGAGGGATATACAAGACTATGTTAACTCTTGTCCACAGTGTGCTCAGCACAAAACTCCTCGTTTGCCCCCTGCCGGTTTGCTTCGTCCACTGTCCATTCCTAGGAAACCATGGACCCATATTTCTATGGACTTCATTACCGAGTTACCTCTCTCCAAGGGTTGCAATACCATCTGGGTGATTATTGACCGCTTCTCAAAAATGGCACACTTTGTTCCGTTGACAGGTCTACCAACGGTTCCCAAGTTGGCTCTACTATTTATCTGAGAACACTTTCGCTTGCATGGGTTACCTCAGGAAATAATCTCTGATCGAGGGGTACAGTTCACTGCAAGGTTTTGGAGGACTCTCTGTTCGGCGTTGCGAATAAAACTCAAGTTTTTATCTGCTTATCATCCACAAACCAATGGGCAAACCGAACGAGTCAACCAGGATTTAGAGACATTTCTCCGCATTTATCTCTCTCCTTCATAGGACAACTGGGTGGAGCTGTTACCCTGGGCTGAGTTCGCCCATAACCATCTGTATCACGCTTCCACTGGTGAGTCCCCATTCTTCATCAATTATGGATTCCATCCACAAATTCCAGAATTACCACTCCTTCCTTTAGAGCAGGCATTCCCAACCACGGTCCTCAAGGCACACCAACAGTGCAGGTTTTAGTGATATCCAGGCTGCACCACAGATGGTTAAATCAAAATAACTGAGCTACTAATTAAGTCACCTGTGCTGAAGCCTGGATATCACTAAAACCTGCACTGTTGGTGTGCCTTGAGGACCGTGGTTGGGAATGCCTGCTTTAGAGGATGTTCCTGCTGTTACTTCCACTCTTCGGCACTTCAGTCAAATTTGGAGTAAGGTTCATGCTAATCTCAAGAAAATCTCCATTCGATACAAGTTCTTTGCAGACAAAAAACGACGAGCAGCTCCTCAATACAAGGTTGGCGACAGGGTATGGCTCTCCACCCGCAACCTCCGTCTAAAAGTGCCCACTATGAAGTTTGCTCCAAGATTCATCGGGCCTTACCCAGTTTTACAAGTCCTAAACCCTGTAGTCTGCAAATTGGGTTTGCCCTCTCACTTTCGTGTACCAAATTCTTTCCATGTTTCTCTCCTCTGGCCTCTCATTTTAAATCGTTTCCAGTCAGTGTCTCCTAGTCCGGTCTCGGTGGAGACCGAAGGTGGAACAGAATTTGAGATCAAAACGATTCTTGACTCCCGCTACTACCACAAGAATCTTCAGTACCTAGTGGAGTGGAAAGGCTATGGTCCTGAGGAAAGAAGTTGGGTAAAAGCTTCTGAAGTCACTGCTCCTCGACTAGTTCGGATCTTCCATTCCAAACATCCAACGAAACCCGGAAAGTGCCCAGGGGCCACTCCTGGAGGAGGGGGTACTGTTACACGCCAGGGGCAGCGGCCGCCGCGCTTACCCCTGCGTGCCCGCTGGTCCTCCTGGCAGTCCCCGCCTCCGGTGGTCGCTGGGTCCCCGGAGCGTGGGCGCCGCCATTGCGCCCGGCTGTCACGTGGGTGGTGGGCGGGTGACGTCGCTGGCTCCCCTCCACCAATCGGAGGAAGGCGGGGAATTCAAAGGTGGACGCCGGACAGAGCCCGGCGCCTGAGTATCGTCTCTCCTTAGTGATCGACTTCAGTGCTCCCTTTGTGCAAGCGTGTTCCCTGTTTCACAGTCTCCAGTGTTCTCAGCATCTCAGTGCCTCCAAGCATCTCCGTGCCTCCAAGCACCTCCGTGCCTCCAAGCATCTCCGTGCCTCCAAGCAACTCCGTGCCTCCAAGCACCTCCGTCCCTCCAAGCATCTCCGTGCCTCCAAGCGCCTGAGCGCCTCCAAGCACCTCGGTGCCTCCAAGCACCTCCGCGCCTCCAAGCACCTCAGTCTCTCCAAGCACCCAGTGCACTTTAACACAGTTTGTTCCTCCAGCACCTGGTATTCTTCACTGATTCATCAGCGCATTTCAAGTTCTGTCTTTCAGGAGACCTTCAGCGTCCACACGTGCTTCCTGTCTGCCGACCTAATCCCGCATGAGGAAAACTTACATTCGGCCATCTCTGCTGCGGCCCAGTTGCGGTTCCTCTTCCCGGTCACCGGAAGAAACCCCGAGTCCATAACGCTCCCAAACCAGGTCAGTGATAGTAAGTTAGAGCTATGTATTTGATAATTACATGACAGGAAGTGATGCAATCACATAGGGGGTATATATAGATGCCCCTGGCTCACCCTCACTTATAGCTGTGAAGGTGATCCTGATACATTGGAAAAAGTAAGTTTTGATGCCAGCATGGTCTCTTATATGTAGGGAAGCAAGATTGTAATGACTGTTTATCAGTGCCTCTTTGTTTAAATGTTTCTTAGCTTATATGGATTATAGCTAGAGTTGAGCGGGTTCGGTTCGTTGAGATCCAAACCCCCCCGAACTTCACCTATTTTACACGGGTCCGAGGCAGCCTCGGATCTTCCCGCCTTGCTCGGTTAACCCGAACGCGGCCGAACGTCATCACCACGCTGTCGGATTCTCGAGAGATTCGTGTTCTATATAAAGAGCTGCGCGTCGCTGCCATTCTCACTCGTGCATTGGAGATTGAACGGAGAGGACGTGGCTGCGTTCTCTCCCTGAAAAGCTCTGTATCTCTGCTCAGTGTGCTGCAAATATCTGTGCTCAGTGTGCTGCAAATATCTGTGCTCAGTGTGCTGAAAATATCTACATTCTCTGCCTGAAAACGCTCCATATCTGTGCTCAGTGTGCTGCAAATATCTGTGCTCAGTGTTCTGCATTGTGGGGACCACCAGTATATAATTATAGTAGTACAGTACAGTAGGCCATTGCTGTATCTTGCAGCTCTGTGTCAAGTATACTATCCATATCTGTGCCGCATTATTGTGAGCAGTATATAGTAGGACAGTGCAGCATTTTGGTGACCAGCAGTATACATATAGTCAGGGCCGCTACGTGTGTGCCAAGGGGGCTTGGCACACAGCGCAGTTGCCCTGAGGGCGCACGGCCAGCGGCATGTAATGAGTCAAATTGACTCATTACATGCCGCCTCTGCTGTGTGCGCCGCTGCCGCGCTGTTGAGGGGAAGACAGAAGCGCCGAGCAGCGGAGAGAAGGAGGAGGAGGGAGGGGGAGCAGGGAGCCGCAGCAGCGCTATTTGATTGGTAGTAAGCGCCGCTGCAGCATCCCCCTCTCCTTCTGTATTGGCTGCCCGGCGCTGCTATGGATGCTGGGATGCGGTTCCTTCATCCCAGCATCCACAGCAGCGCCAGGCAACCAATACAGAAGAAGAGGGGGATGCTGCAGCTGCGATTACTACCAATCAAATAGCGCTGCTGCGGCTCCCTGCTCCCCCTCCCTCTTCCTCCTTCTCATCTCACTGCCCAGTGCCTGCACCGAGGGAGCTGCCAGCACGAGGAGCCTGTCAGGTAAGTATCTCTCTCTCTCTCTCTCTCTCTCTTTTAGGGGGACACCGTCTGCCATAATGTGTAAAAAGGGGTCCTGGCTGCCGCATTGTGTAAAAAGGTGTCCTGGCTGCCGCATTGTGTAAAAAGGGAGACTGGCTGCCGCAATGTGTAAAAAGGGGTCCTGGCTGCCGCATTGTGTAAAAAGGGGTCCTGGCTGCCGCATTGTGTAAAAAGGGGGACTGGCTGCCGCATTGTGTAAAAAGGGGGACTGGCTGCCGCAATGTGTAAAAAGGGGGACTGGCTGCCGCATTGTGTAAAAAGGGGGACTGGCTGCCGCATTGTGTAAAAAGGGGGACTGTCTGCCGCAATGTGTAAATAGGGGGACTGGCTGCTGCAATGTGCAAAAAGGGGGACTGGCTGCCGCAATGTGTAAAAAGGGGGACTGTCTGCCGTAATGTGTAAAAAGGGGGCCTGGCTGCCGCAATGTGTAAAAAGGGGGACTGGCTCCCGTAATGTGTAAAAAGGGGGCCTGGCTGCCGCAATGTGTATAAAGGGGGACACCGTCTGCCGTAATGTGTATAAACGGGGACGCTGTCTGCTGTAATATGTAAAAAGGGGGACTGTCTGCTGTAATGTGTCAAAAGGGGGACGCTGTCTGCTGTAATGTATAAAAGGGGCTCTACCTGGTGTAGTGGCGCTACTGTGCAGCGTAATTTGAATAATGTAGACTACTGTGCACCGTAGTATGAATTGCTATTATTTTGTGGCCACGCCCCTTCCCCATGAAGCCACGCCCCTCTACATTTTTCGCGCGCCTACGGCGCGCACTGCCCCTGTCTTACATGGGGGGGGGGGGGGGCGCCACTGTCGTTTCTTGCACACAGCGCTAAAATGCCTAGTTACGGCACTGCATATAGTACAGTACAGTAGGCCATTGCTGTATCTTGCAGCTCTGTGTCAAGTATACTATCCATATCTGTGCTGCATTATTGTGAGCAGTATATAGTAGGACAGTGCAGCATTTTGGTGACCAGCAGTATACATATAGTACAGTACAGTAGGCCATTGCTGTATCTTGCAGCTCTGTATCACTTCTAGTATCCTGATCAGTGCTCAATATCTGCTGCATTGTTGTGACCAGTATGTATACTGTACTGTGCGACGTGTGTTACACACCTGGTGATTTTATACATCATGTAATCTGTACTGAGCGATGTGTGAGATACACCTGGGGATTATACACCCTGTATACTGTACTATGCGGCGTGTGATACACCTGGTGTTTATACACCCTGTATAGTGTACTGTGTGACGTGTATTATACACCTGGTGATTATACATCCTGTAATCTGTACTGAGCTATGTGTGAGATACACCTGGGGATTATACACCCTATATACTGTACTGTGCGATGTGTGTGATACACCTGGGGATTATACACCCTATATACTGTACTGTGCGATGTGTGAGATACACCTGGCGATTATACACCCTATATACTGTACTGTGCGATGTGTGAGATACACCTGGTGATTATACACCCTATATACTGTACTGTGCGATGTGTGTGATACACCTGGTAATTAATTATACACCCTGTACACTGTACTGTACGATGTGTGTGATACACCTGGAGATTATACACCCGATATACTGTACTGTGCGATGTGTGTGATACACCTGGTAATTAATTATACACCCTGTATACTGTACTGTGCGACGTGTGTTATACACCTGGTGATTACACATCCTGTAATCTGTACTGAGCGATGTGTGAGATACACCTGGGAATTATACACCCTATGTACTCTACTGTGCGATGTGTGAGATACACCTGGGGATTATACACCCTATATACTGTACTGTGCGATGTGTGTGATACACCTGGTAATTAATTATACACCCTGTATACTGTACTGTGCGACGTGTGTTATACACCTGGTGATTATACATCCTGTAAACTGTACTGAGCGATGTGTGAGATACACCTGGGGATTATACACCCTATATACTGTACTGTGCGATGTGTGAGATACACCTGGGGATTATACACCCTATATACTGTACTGTGCGATGTGTGAGATACACCTGGGAATTATACACCCTATATACTGTATTGTGCGTTGTGTATGATACACCTGGTAATTAATTATACACCCTGTATACTGTACTGTGCAACGTGTGTTATACACCTGGTGATTATACAGCCTGTAATCTGTACTGAGCGATGTGTGAGATACACCTGGTAATATCTGTGCTCAGTGTGCTGCATTGTGGTGACCACCAGTATATTATAGTAGTACAGTACAGTAGGCCATTGCTGTATCTTGCAGCTCCGTGTCAGACTCAGTTCTAGTATCCTGATCAGCGCTCAATATCTGCTGCATTGTTGTGACCAGTATATATATAATAGTACAGTGCAGCATTGTGGTGACCACCAGTATATAGTAGTACAGTACAGTAGGCCATTGCTGTATCTTGCAGCTCTGTGTCACTTCTAGTATCCTGATCAGTGCTTAATATCTGTGCTCAGTGTCAGTGCTGCATTGTGGTGACCAGTATACTACAGTACAATAGTCCAGTCCTGTTCTCGCTGCTCAGTGTCAGTTCTCCATTGTATCATCAGTGATCAGTATAATCAGTTCTCAGTATAATCAGTGTGCTGTTAGACGTGTGCCCGTTTTCCGCCATTAGTGCAGTGGGATTTAGACAATTGATGAAGTTATTGTGTCCCCGCTACAAAATCCCATCTAGATTCCACTTCACTAGGCAGGCGATAGCGAGATTTTACCAGTTAATATCAGTGATTTATAATTTCTCTAACGTCCTAGTGGATGCTGGGGACTCCGTCAGGACCATGGGGAATAGCGGCTCCGCAGGAGACAGGGCACAAAAGCAAGCTTTTAGGATCACATGGTGTGTACTGGCTCCTCCCCCTATGACCCTCCTCCAAGCCTCAGTTAGGTTTTTGTGCCCGGCCGAGAAGGGTGCAATCTAGGTGGCTCTCTTAAAGAGTTACTTAGAAAAAGTTTTTAGGTTCTTTATTTTCAGTGAGTCCTGCTGGCAACAGGCTCACTGCATCGAGGGACTTAGGGGAGAGATTTTCAACTCACCTGCGTGCAGGATGGATTGGATTCTTAGGCTACTGGACATAGCTCCAGAGGGAGTCGGAACACAGGGCTCGCCCTGGGGTTCGTCCCGGAGCCGCGCCGCCGACCCCCCTTGCAGACGCTGAAGATGAAGAGGTCCGGAACCAGGCGGCAGAAGACTCTCAGTCTTCATCAGGTAGCGCACAGCACTGCAGCTGTGCGCCATTGTTGTCAGCACACTTCACACAGCGGTCACGGAGGGTGCAGGGCGCTGGGGGGGGGCGCCCTGGGCAGCAATGTATAATACCTGTATGGCGAAAAATACATCACATATAGCCCTTGAGGCTATATGGATGTATTTAACCCCTGCCAGATATCTAAAACTCCGGAGAAGACGCCCGCCGAAAAGGGGGCGGGGCCTATTCTCCTCAGCACACAGCGCCATTTTCCCTCACAGAAAGGCTGGTGGGAAGGCTCCCATGCTCTCCCCTGCACTGCACTACAGAAACAGGGTTAAAACAGAGAGGGGGGGCACTGATTTGGCGATATGTATATATATTAAAATGCTATAAGGGAGGAACACTTATATAAAGGTTGTCCCTGGATAATTATAGCGTTTTGGTGTGTGCTGGCAAACTCTCCCTCTGTCTCCCCAAAGGGCTAGTGGGTCCTGTCCTCTATCAGAGCATTCCCTATGTGTGTGCTGTATGTCGGTACGTGTGTGTCGACATGTATGAGGAAAATATTGGTGAGGAGGCGGAGCAAATTGCCTGTAATGGTGATGTCACTCTCTAGGGAGTCGACACCGGAATGGATGGCTTATTTATGGAAATTACGTGACAATGTCAACACGCTGCAAGCCGGTTGACGACATGAGAGGGCCGGCGAACAAATTAGTATCTGTCCAGGCGTCTCAAACACCGTCAGGGGCTGTAAAATGCCCATTTACCTCAGTCGGTCGACACAGACCCAGACACGGACACTGATTTCAGTGTCGACGGTGAAGGAACAAACGTATTTTCTTTTAGGGCCACACGTTAAGGGCAATGAAGGAGGTGTTACATATTTCTGATACTCCAAGTACCACAAAAAAGGGTATTATGTGTGAAGTGAAAAAACTACCTGTAGTTTTTCCTGAATCAGATAAATTAAATGAAGTGTGTGATGATGCGTGGGTTTCCCCCGATAGAAAATTATTGGCGGTATACCCTTTCCCGCCAGAAGTTAAGGCGCGGTGGGAAACACCCCTCAGGGTGGATAAGGCGCTCACACGCTTATCAGAACAAGTGGCGGTACCATCTACGGATAGGGCCGTACTTAAGGAGCCAGCTGATAGGAGGCTGAAAAATATCCTAAAAAGTATACACACACATGCTGGTGTTATACTGCGACCAGCGATCGCCTCAGCCTGGATGTGCAGAGCTGAGGTGGCTTGGTCTGATTCCCTGACTAAAAATATTGATACCTTTGACAGGGACAGTATTTTATTGACTATAGAGCATTTAAAGGATGCATTTCTATATATGCGAGATGCGCAGAGGGATATTTGCACTCTGGCATCAAGAGTAAATGCGATGTCCATATCTGCAAGAAGATGTTTATGGACACGACAGTGGTCAGGTGATGCAGATTCCAAACGGCACAAAGATGTATTGCCGTATAAAGGGGAGGAGTTATTTGGGGTCGGTCCATGGGACCTGGTGGCCAGGGCAACTGCTGGAAAATCCACCGTTTTTTACCCTAAGTCACATCTCTGCAGAAAAAGACACCGTCTTTTCAGCCTCAGTCCTTTCGTCCCTATAAGAGTCATATCTGCCCAGGGATAGAGGAAAGGGAAGAAGACTGCAGCAGGCAGCCCATTCCCAGGAACAGAAGCCCTCCACCGCTTCTACCAAGTTCTCAGCATGACGCTGGGAACGTACAGGACCCCTGGATCCTACAAGTAGTATCCAAGGGGTACAGATTGGAATGTCGAGAGGTTTCCCCCCTCGCAGGTTCCTGTAGTCTGCTGTACCAATGTCTCCCTCCGACAGGGAGGCAGTATTGAAAACAATTCACAAGCTGTATTCCCAGCAGGTGATAATAAATTTACCCCTCCGACAACAAGGAAAGGGGTATTACTCCACACTATATGGTGGTACTGAAGGCTAGGTGAGACCTATTCTAAATCTGAAAAATTTGAACACTTACAAGGGTTCAAATCCAGATGGAGTCACTCAGAGCAGTGATAGCAAAGAACAAGGGGACTATATGGTGTCCCGGGACATCAGGGATGCTTACCTCCATGTCCCAAAATTTGCCTTTTCTCACCAAGGGTACCTCAGGTTCGTGGTACAGAACTGTCACTATCAGTTTCAAGACGATGCCGTTGGATTGTCCAAGGCACCCCGGGTCCTTACCAAGGTAATGACCGAAAGGAGGATTCGTCTTCAAAGAAAATGGACGACCTCCTGATAAGAACAAGGTCCAGAGAACAGTTGGAGGTCGGAGTAGCACTATCTCAAGTAGTTCTACGACAGCACGGGTGGATTCTAAATATTCCAAAACCGCAGTTGTTCCGACGACACGTCTGCTGGTCCTAGGGATGATTCTGGACACAGTCCAGAAAAAGGTGTTTCTCCCAGAGGAGAAAGCCAGGGAGTTATCCGAGCTAATCGGGATCCTCCTAAAACCAGGAAAAGTGTCAGTGCATCATTGCACAAGAGTCCTGGTAAAAATGGTGGCTTATTACGAAGCGCTTCCATTCGGCAGATTTCACGCAAGAACTCTTCAGTGGGATCTGCTGGACAAATGGTCCGGATCGCATCTTCAGATGCATCAGCGGATAACCCTATATCCAAGGACAAGGGTGTCTCTCCTGTGGTGATTACAGAGTGCTCATCTTCTAGAGGGCCGCAGATTCGGCATTCAGGATTGGATGCTCGTGACCACGGAGGCCAGCCTGAGAGGCTGGGGAGCAGTCACACAAGGAGTGTGATCAAGTCTGGAGAATTCTCTCCACATAAATATACTGGAGCTAAGAGCAAATTTATAATGCTCTAAGCTTAGCAAGACCTCTGCTTCAAGGTCAGCCGGTATTGATCCAGTGGGATAACATCACGGCAGTCGCCTACGTAAACAGAAAGGGCGGCACAAGAAGCAGGAGGGCAGTGGCAAAACTGCAAGGATTTTTCGCTAGGCGGAAAATCATGTGATAGCACTGTCAGCAGTGTTCATTCCGGGAGTGGACGACTGGGAAGCAGACTTCCTCAGCAGGCACGACCTCCACCCGGGAGAGTGGGAACTTCATCGGGAAGTTTTCCCGCATGATTGTGAACCGTTGGGAAAGACCAAAGGTGGACATGATGGCGTCCCGCCCGAACAAAAAAATGGGACAGGTATTGCGCCAGGTCACGAGACCTTCAGGCGATAGCTGTGGACGTCCTGGTAACACCGTGGGTGTAACAGTCGGTGTATGTGTTCCCTTGCTCTGCTTCTCATAACCAAGGTATTGAGAATTATAAGACATAGAGGAGTAAGAACTATACTCGTGGCTCCGGATTGGCCAAGAGGGACTTGGTAACCGGAACTTCAAGAGATGCTCACAGAGGACTAATGGCCTCGGGAGCTAAGAAGGGATTTGCTTTCAGCAAGTACCATGTCTGTTCCAAGAGGAACCGTGGCATCGGCCTTTAAGAAAGGACCTGCTCCAGCAGGGACCTTGTCTGTTCCAAGACTTACCGCGACTGCGTTTGACGGCATGGCGGTTTGAACGCCGGATCCTAAGGGAAAAGGCATTCCGGAAGAGGTCATACCTACCCTGGTCAAAGCCAGGAAGGAGGTGACCGCACAACGTTATCACCACATGTGGTAAAAATATGTTGCGTGGGTGAGGCCAGGAAGGCCCCACGAAAAAATTTCAACTAGGTCGATTTCTGCACTTCCTGCAAACAGGAGTGTCTATGAGCCTCAAATTGGGGTCCATTAAGGTTCAAGTTTCGGCCCTATAGATTTTCTTCCAGAAAGAATTGGCTTCAGTTCCTGAAGTCCAGACGTTTGTCAAGGGAGTATTGCATATACAGCCCTTGTGTGCCTCCAGTGGCACCGTGGGATCTCAACGTAGTGTTGGGATTCCTCAAATCATATTGGTTTGAACCACTCAAATCTGTGGATTTGAAATATCTCACATGGAAAGTGACCATGCTGTTGGCCCTGGCCTCGGCCAGGCGATTGTCAAAATTGGCGGCTTTGTCTTACAAAAGCCCATATTTGATTTTCCATTCGGACAGGGCAGAACTGCGGACTCGTCCCCAGTTTCTTCCTAAGGTGGTGTCAGCGTTTCACCTGAAACAACCTATTGTGGTGCCTGCGGCTACTAGGGACTTGGAGGACTCCAAGTTGCTAGACGTTGTCAGGGCCCTGAAAATATATATATATATATATATAATTCCAGGACGGCTGGAGTCAGAAAGTCTGACTTGCTGTTTATATTGTAGGCACCCAAAAAGCTGGGTGCTCCTGCTTCTAAGCAGACTATTGCTCGTTGGATTTGTAGTACAATTCAGCTTGCACATTCTGTGGCAGGCCTGCCACAGCCAAAATCTGTAAATGCCCATTCCACAAGGAAGGTGGGCTCATCTTGGGCGGCTGCCCGAGGGGTCTCGGCTTTACAACTTTGCCGAGCAGCTACTTGGTCAGGGGCAAACACGTTTGCTAAATTCTACAAATTTGATACCCTGGCTGAGGAGGACCTGGAGTTCTCTCATTCGGTGCTGCAGAGTCATCCGCACTCTCCCGCCCGTTTGGGAGCTTTGGTATAATCCCCATGGTCCTGACGGAGTCCCCAGCATCCACTAGGACGTTAGAGAAAATAAGATTTTACTTACCGATAAATCTATTTCTCATAGTCCGTAGTGGATGCTGGGCGCCCATCCCAAGTGCGGATTGTCTGCATTACTTGTACATAGTTATTGTTACAAAAAAATCGGGTTATTATTGTTGTGAGCCATCTTTTCAGAGGCTACTTCATTGTTATCATACTGTTAACTGGGTTCAAATCACAAGTTGTACGGTGTGATTGGTGTGGCTGGTATGAGTCTTACCCGGGATTCAAGATCCTTCCTTATTGTGTACGCTCGTCCGGGCACAGTACCTAACTGAGGCTTGGAGGAGGGTCATAGGGGGAGGAGCCAGTACACACCATGTGATCCTAAAAGCTTGCTTTTGTGCCCTGTCTCCTGCGGAGCCGCTATTCCCCATGGTCCTGACGGAGTCCCCAGCATCCACTACGGACTATGAGAAATAGATTTATCGGTAAGTAAAATCTTATTTATTAATTACAGTGATCTTGCCAAATAATTACAGTGATTTTGTCATTTTCTTCCAGTGATTTGGACCAATAATACCATTGATTAGAACGAATAATTCCTGTGATTTTGTCATATTCTTCTAGTGATTTGGACCAATAATACCATTGATTAGAACGAATAATTCCAGTGATTTTATCATATTCTTCCAGTGATTTGGACCAATAATACCATTGATTAGAACGAATAATTCCTGTGATTTTGTCATATTCTTCCAGTGATTTGGACCAATAATACCATTGATTAGAACGAATAATTCCAGTGATTTTGTCATTTTCTTTCAGTGATTTGGACCAATAATACCATTGATTAGAACGAATAATTCCTGTGATGTTATCATTTTCTTCCAGTAATTTGGACCAATAATACCATTGATTAGAACGAATAATTCCTGTGATTTTGTAATTTTCTTCCAGTGATTTGGACCAATAATACCATTGATTAGAACGAATAATTCCTGTGATTTTGTCATTTTCTTTCAGTGATTTGGACCAATGATACCATTGATTAGAACAAATAATTCCAGTGATTTTGTCATTTTCTTCCAGTGATTTGGACCAATAATACCATTGATTAGAACAAATAATTCCAGTGATTTTGTCATTTTCTTCCAGTGATTTGGACCAATAATACCATTGATTAGAACGAAAAATTCCTGTGATTTTGTCATTTTCTTCCAGTGATTTGGACCAATAATACCATTGATTAGAACAAATAATTCCTGTGATTTTGTCATTTTCTTCCAGTGATTTGGACCAATAATACCATTGATTAGAACGAATTATTCCTGTGATTTTGTCATTTTCTTCCAGTGATTTGGACCAATAATACCATTGATTAGAACGAATTATTCCTGTGATATTGAGGTGTTTGTGTCGCTTAGCTTAGCCATCCAGCGACCACAGTGCACCTCTTTTTCTCTTTTCTTTGCATCATGTGCTGTTTGGGGCCAATTTTTTTGGGTGTAGTATGGTATGCCGGCGCTCAAGCTCCCGGCGACCAGCATACCGGCGCCGGGAGCCCGACCGCCGGCATACCGACAGCATGGCTAGCGCAAAGGAGCCCCTTGCGGGCTCGCTGCGCTCGCCATGCTGCGGGCACGGTGGCCACACTATTTTATTCTCCCTCCAGGGGGGTCGTGGACCCCCACGAGGGAGAATAGTAGCCGGTATGCCGGGTGTCGGGATTCCGGCGCCGGTATACTGTGCTCCGGGATCCCGACAGTCGGCATACAGAAGACCACCCATTTTTTGAAGTGCCATCCTGTCTGACACTGCAGTGCCTCTCCTAGATGGGCCAGGTGTTTGTGTCGGCCACTTGGGTCGCTTAGCTTAGTCATCCAGTGACCTCAGTGCAAATTTTAGGACTAAAAATAATATGGTGAGGTGTGAGGTGTTCAGAATAGACTGGAAATGAGTGTAAATTATGGTTATTGAGGTTAATAATACTATGGGATCAAAATTACTCCCACATTCTATGATTTAAGCTGTTATTGAGGGTTTTTAAAAAAAAAAAAAAAACACCCAAATCCAAAACACACCCGAATCCGACAAAAAAATTTCAGGGAGGTTTTGCCAAAACGCGTCCAAATCCAAAACACGGCCGCGGAACCGAATCCAAAACCAAAACACAAAACCCGAAAAATTTCCGGTGCACATCTCTAACTTAATCAAATAATATATACTCTGTAAATAGCAACTATCATACATTGTATACCTCCAATGGTTTTTGACTGTTATAACTGCCCAAAACAATATAGTCTTATTGATTGTTATAGCAAATTTATTAATTTATATGGGTGATGGAGATTGTATTCTTTGCTCTATATTATTATATTATTAGATTATTTGATATTGATAATTATTATCTGACCTTTTGATATATGGATCATTATTTATCATTATTTACCATATTTAAAAAATACAAAAAATACCTACTATTCCATGGTTATTGAACCATATTTTTGGATCTCTTTGATTTCCTTCCTCCTGTATATTGACTTATTTTATGATATGATTCTACTTGTATAAATATAAATTGATTTATGATATGATGGTGATATTTCAGATATCTTATGCTGTATGTCGAATATTGCATATATTTCCTGCACTTTCTGGATGTGACATATTGAGAATTACAACCAGTTATAATAATTTCCGTTGTAGAAAATTTGGTATATATGCCAACTTATTATGGTGACAATTTGTAAGTTTCTTTCTTAAACAATGGGTAAAAAAACTTACATTTTTTCCTCCTAAAACCACCTAGATCCATACCCCTGATGAAGTCCTAACGGACGAAACGCTTTGGGTTTCTACTACGATTTGGCTGATTAGAACATACATCTGAATTTACTGGTTGAAGATTGATCTTTTCCAACCAATAGCAGAGAACACCAGATTGTAATTCTTCAAATCATTGTAAAAACAACATCTTCACACACTGTTGATGTATGCAATCCTGAAAAAGATTTTTATATTTCTGCGTCATGAACGTATATAACAATGTTATGAAATTCATTGTTTATTTTATGTAAATAATAAAAAATAATTTTAATATTGTTTTGTGAATCTTGAGGTGGTATAGCTCCCATGAGAACTCTCTACACTTCTTTATCTCAATTCCTATACCTTGTCTGGCAGAAGGCATTTCTCAGAGGTGTAGCTTTGGATCTAGCGCAAATAGGGTCTTAATTTGGTGTTATTACTTACAACTGTATATCTATATATTTTTTTAATGACAGCGTTCAGCGTTACGATCCGACAATGGGGGTCATTCTGACCCATTCGCTCACTGCGTTTTAACGCAGCAGAGCGAACGGTTCTCTGCTGCGCATGCGCCGGTGCCATAGCAGGACAGCGATTGCCTCTGCCTGATTGACAGGCAGAGGCGATCGATGGGCGGGAGGGGGCGAAACGGCGGCGTTTGGCCACTGTTTCGTAGGCGTGGTCCGGCCAACGCAGGCGTGGCCGGACCGAATGGTGAGCGGGCCACAGCGACTGCGTGACTTCATACGCAACCGCTGCGGGCCAGAGAGTGAGGAGTTGCTCCCGGCCAGCACGCTAAAGCTGCGCTGGTCGGGAGCTACTCCTGAAGTGCAAAGGCATCGCCGGACTGACATGCGGGGCAGACTAGCCCCGTGCTGGGCGTCCCCCTGCATATCAGGAAAATATGATCGTAGCTGTGCTAAATTTAGCACAGCTACGATCAACTCGGAATGACCAAAGATGTGCTACAAATTTCTGAAATAAACATGCCTGTAATTTCACAAACTGACCACTAGATGTCGGTATTTTGTAACTAAACTTTTTTATGTTTTGGTGACAATGGCCCTCATTCCGAGTTGATCGGTCGCAAGGCGAATTTAGCAGAGTTACACACGCTAAGCCGCCGCCTACTGGGAGTGAATCTTAGCTTCTTAAAATTGCGACCGATGTATTCGCAATAATGTGATTACTAACTACTTAGCAGTTTCAGAGTAGCTCCAGACTTACTCTGCCTGTGCGATCATTTCAGTGCTTGTCGTTCCTGGTTGACGTCACAAACACACCCAGCGTTCGCCCAGGCACTCCCACCGTTTCTCCGGCCACTCCTGCGTTTTTTCCGGAAACGGTAGCGTTTTCAGCCACACGCCCCTGAAACGCCGTGTTTCCGCCCAGTAACACCCATTTCCTGTCAATCACATTACGTTCGCCGGAGCGAAGAAAAAGCCGTGAGTAAAAATACTTTCTTCATAGTAAAGTTACTTGGCGCAGTCGCAGTGCGAACATTGCGCATGCGTACTAAGCGGATTTTCACTGCGATGCGATGAAAAATACAGAGCGAACAACTCGGAATGAGGGCCCATAGCATTGCTTAACTGAATAGCTGTTATCACAGAGCAGAATGAATACAAATCTTGTCTCTAACATTGAATTAAAATATTTCATTAAAAATAAAAATAAGCATTATTCAATTCAGAATTTCTCATAATAATACAATAATGCACATATACACACATAATAATGAGTTCTGCTACATAATGTTGATATGCTGCGGCACCTTTTTTAAAATTTAACACAGAACCATTGAATCTTGACATACCAACAGAGCCGGCCATAGGCATAGGCAAACTAGGGCATTTTATATGTCATGGGGCATCAGCATCTTCTGCTGATTAACATGATATGCGGCATGCCTATAGTATATTCTGTGTGTAGCATTTCATATGCAGATACAGCCACAGTCTCACACAGGGGCGGATCCAGAAAAAAATTACAGGGGGGGGCGCACCATAAAGGGCGTGGCTTCGTTGAAATGGGCGTGGCTTCGTTGGAATGGGCGTGGCATTGCAGGAAAAGACTACCTTATACCCCAGTTTTGCAACCTGCACGCCCAGACGTTGGCCACCACAGGAAAGAAAAATAATCCTGATTCATGCCCCTTACATTATTTGTCATTTTTCCTCCTTATAGTAATGCCCAGTATACATTATGCCACATACTGCAATGGCCCTTAGACATTATGCCACACACAATAATGCACATGACACATAATGCACACACCGTAATGCCCCCGACACATTATGCCACACACCGTAATGCCCCCGACACATTATGCCACACACTATAATGCCTGTGACACATTATGACAGGAATTGCAATGCCCGTTATACATTATGCTACACACTGCACTGCCCCTGATACATTATAGCACATACAATGTCTGTGACACATTATGACACACACTGCAATGTCCGTGATACATTATACCACACACTGCAATGCCCGATACATTATAGCACATACAATGCCTGTGACACATTATGCCACACACTGCAATGACCTTGAGACATTATACCACAATGCCCGTGATATAGTATACCATACACCGTAATGCCTGTGACACATACCGCAATGCCCGTTATACCCTATGCCACACACCGCAATGCCCGTTATATATTATGCCACACTGCAATGACCCTGAGACATTATACCACATACCACAATGCCCGTGATATAGTATACTACACACCGTAATGCCTGACACATTATGACACACACCGCAATGTCTGTGATACATTATGCCACACACTGCAATGACCCTGAGACATTATACCACATATCACAATGCCAGCGATATAGTATACCATACACCGTAATGCCTGTGACACATTATGACACACACCGCAATGTCCGTGATACATTATGCCACACACCGTAATGCCCATTACACATTAAGTCCTACAGTAAGGCTTCTAATTACTTTTCAAATACCTGCTCGTTGTCAGGGGTTTCATTCACTGGGTGTCATGCTCGTTGCCAGGGGTTTCATGCTCTTGGTTCCATGCACGGTGCCAGGGGTTTTCATGCTCAGGGTGTCATGCTCGTTGCCAGGGGTTTCATGCACTGGGTGTCATGCTCGTTGCCAGGGGTTTCATGCACTGGGTGTCATGCTCGTTGCCAGGGGTTTCATGCACTGGGTGTCATGCTCGTTGCCAGGGGTTTCATGCACTGGGTGTCATGCTCGTTGCTAGGAGGTAGTCCTTGTTGCTAGGGCTGTGCTCCCAGTGCCACATATGTCCCCAGTGCCAGATATTGCCCCACGGTGCCAGGTACTCACATGCCCCCAGTGCCAAATATAGCCCCCCCCATGTGCCAGGTACACATATACCCCCCCCAGTGCCACATATGCCCCCAGTGCCAGATATTCCCCGAAAGTGCCACATATGCCCCCAGTGCCAGAACCCCCCCCCAGTGCTGTATATGCCCCCAGTGCCAGATATTCCCCCCCAGTGCCACATATGCCCCCAGTGCCAGATATTCCCCCCCCAGTGCCACATATGCCCCCAGTGCCAGATATTCCCCCCCCAGTGCCATATATGCCCCCAGTGCCAGATATTCCCCCCAGTGCCATATATGTCCCCAGTGCCAGATATTCTCCCCCCCCTCCCTGCCAAATATGCCCCCAGTGCCAGATATTCCCCCCCAGTGCCAGATATGCCTCCTCAGTGCGTCCCCCCCCCGTTTTCTCCGCCACCGCCGCCGCTCCCCCCGCTCCCCTGCTGTTAGGAGGGACACGGAGGGCACAGCGCACGCCTCCCTGTTTCCCTCCTGGGTCTCCGGCGGCCGCGGGTCACTCTAATAAAGGAAGTGCTCACGAACGGCACTTCCTTTATGAGACCCGCGGCCGCCGGAGACCCAGGAGGGACACAGGAGAGGCGCGCACTGTGCCCTCCGTGTCCCTCCTAACAGCAGGGGAGGGAACGAGACCGCAGACTGACATGCGGACGCTCGTCCGCATGTCAGTCTGCACTAAATCAGTGGCGCCCCCGCAGCCCCTCGCCCCCAAGCCACCGCGAGGGCTGCGGGGGCAGGAGTTACGCCACTGTAACATCCTTCAGGACCAGCAGCAGCAGCCTCATGTCGGGTGGGTGCGCCGCGGCGTGCGCACAAAAGAAAATAAAATAAAAAATACAAAAATCAACTAAAAATGACAGGGGGGGGCACGTGCCTTGGTGCCCCCCCCCCTAAATCAGCCACTGGTCTCACACAGTATGTAGGCATGCTGCATATCATTGTAATCAGCAGAATCTACTTGTGCATCCTAGCCACATAGCAATGCAAATAAGATCCATTTTCATAAAAAAAGGTGCCCGACGTTAGCATTGAGGCAAGATTTATGAGGACACATCTGTATCCAAGCAGAGGCAGAGGTCACAGTGTTAGTGGCAGTGTGAGTGTTGTGTGCATGTGAGTGGGTTGGTTGTGCAGTAGTGTTCAGAATATGTGTAAGGAGCATTATGTATGTCATGTAAAAATGCATTAATAATGTGCAACATATGTGTAAGGGGCACTGTGTGTGTCATTATGTGTATAAGGGCATTAATAATGTGCGGCTTATGTGTAACAGGGTACTACTGTATGTGTGTCATTATGTGTATAGGGGCACTAATGTGCGCCATATGTGTAAGGGCACTATGTGTGTCATTATGTGTATAAGGGCACTAATAATGTGCAGCATATATGTAAGGGACATTATGTGTAAAAGGGCATTAATAAAGGTTGTCATAATATGTAAGGTGCATTATGTTTATAAGGACATTAATAATGTCTCATGTGTAAGAGGCATTACTGTGTGGAATTATGTGTATAAATACATTACTGTGTGGCATTATGTGTATAAGGTGCTCTACTATGTGGCATTGCGTATAGAAAGGGCACTACTGTGTCGTCTAATGAGAATAAAGAGCAATAGGGTGTGGTGTAATGTGAATAAGGAGCAATTCAGTGTGATATAATGTGAATAAGGGGCTCTACTGTGAGGAGTAACGTTTATAAGGTAAAGTGATACTACTGTGGGATGTAATATGAATTATGGACACTATCGCATGATCAAATGTGAATAAAGTTGCAGTACTGCGTGGCGTAATTGGAATTGGGGTTACTATTGTGTGACCATGCCCCTTGCCAGCAAAAACACACCCCTTTTTGGGCTGTGCGCCAAATGTGCAAACTGTTCCTATTTAAAATATAGGGGGTACGAACACCAAAATAAGGACTGCTATGGGTGAGGGGTGATGGTGCTGGGAAAGAGGTGCAAGATCAGAGGCGGAGGGATGTCCGTCTAGACGAGACTCCCATCTTATAACGAAATGTCCGCCATAAAGCTAAAGTGGGCCCCACAGTAGGATGGAATGAGCGGCTAATTTTAGGAGACCAGGGTACTGCCTGTAAATTAAGATTAGTGGAAGATGCCTCCAGATCAACCCACTGTTTCCTATATGGACTGGGGCGGGACCAATCGACAATCCTATGCAGTAGTGTGGCATGATAGTATGTAGAAATCATAGGCAGTTGTTGTCCGCCCTGAGATTTCAGTCTAGATAAATGGCTATGCTTGAACCTAGGTTTCCGACCACCCAAATGAAATGGCTTATCGCCTTGGGTGCTTCAGCTAAAAAGTTAGGAGAGAGTTCCAGAGGGATGGTTTGAAAGAGATATAACAGCCTAGGAAGAATGTTCATCTTCACTATAATTTATACGGCCTAGCCATGAGAACCTCTGCGTGAGCCAGTACGCCATCTCCTGATGCAGTTTGCGGAGGAGAGGGGTGTGGTTAATGGCAACTATGGCATTGAGCGTCGAGGGGATTTGAATCCCTAGGTATGTAATATGGGATTTCTGCCATGTAAATTGAAATGATTGCGCCAAAAGGTAAGCCGTAGCAGGTGGGAGCGTAATATTAATTGCCGTAGACTTAGAATAGTTAATTTTAAAATTTGATAGGTTTCCGAATCGCGTAAATTCTTTCTTGCTGGCTGGGTAGAGAAATTAAGGGGTTCGTTATGACCGCCAATAAGTCGTCTGCGAAGAGGGCCAAGCGGTGGTCAATCTTGATCGCACGGGCCAGAGCCTCCATACATAGGACAAAGATTAAAGGTGACAGCGGGCAGCCCTGGAGTGTGCCATTGGATATCGGTATTGGTTCGGAAAGAACGCCATTCACCCTAACCCGAGCAGATGGAGCTCTATACAATGAGAGAATCCTCTGCAAGAAAACCTCCCCCAGCCCCAGGCGTCTGAGCACCGCCTCCATAAAGTCCCAGGCCACCCGATCAAAGGCCTTTTCTGCATCTGTGGAGAGGAGCATAAGAGGAACATTATTTGCCTGTACGGGCGCTATCAGATCAATGACTCTGATAGTATTATCCCTTGCCTCTCTGCTCATAACAAAGCCCACCTGATCAGGGTGTACTATATCTGGTAATAATGGCTTAAGGCGATTAGCCATAAGTTTTGCAAATAATTTGATATCTACAGTCAGCAGCGATATCGGCCTATAGCTGGAAGGGAGTGTCGGATCTTTGGATTCTTTCGGAATGACAGTAATATGGGCACTCAGGGACTGGCCCGACAGAGGGGTCGCTGATGATATGGCATTGCAGGCCTGCAGGAGAAGGGGGCGGAGCCTATCATGAAAGGCCTTATAATATGTGATCAAGTATATCGCCTTATAAAGAAAAGTACTTATAAGCTCTATAATACCAACTGTGTATAACAGTGGTTTCCAAACTATTTTGAATCACGGCACCCTAGAATATCAGAATTTTTTTCACGGCACCCCTAGGCCCAAAAATTTCTTATTGAGAAATTTAGAAAGAAATATTACATTAAGTAGATCACGTTTATATGTCATCCTTAGGGTCAGTTGTGTGGTGAGGGACAAGATTTGCTTCTGTTTGGCCACATATTGTATGACTGGCAGCCACCAGCACTGGTTTTGCCTATTATATTGACCATGAATAATTTGAATTGGTCCTGGACCACCAACCCAGGGCACCCCTGCAAGTGTCCCGAGGCACCCCAGGGAGCCACGGCACACAGTTTGGGAACCTCTGGTGTATAAGGAGATATACTTGATGTTCCTTTCTCTTTTTTATGAAAGGTTCTCTCTAACAATAACAACAGCTACTGTGATATTTACACTGATTTGTTTATAATAAAGGAAGCAGGAGTGACTTATTAGTTACATAGCATTCATTGTAACAAATGTAACTATTGCAGGAGGATATATCTCTCTACTTAAAGTGATCTCTTCAATAAAATAACTGTGTTTATTAATAACCCCACTCAATCACTATATAGATATATGAATAATGCACTTATATAATTGGTATATATATGAACATTACACAGTTTGCACTAATTATGATTATATATATATATATATATATATATATATATATATATATATATATATAAATATGTGCAATATCTATAGAACACTGGGAGAACTATTAAATATTCCTATACATTCACATCACTCACTCAATATTCAGCATTTATTTACATGCTGACACTTTCTCTTCAATAGCCACATGGCACCTTATTATAACAGCTAGAGTTACTATAGGAGATTACACTGACTGGCTTGAAATAAGGGAAGCTACTACTGAAGGAATATTGTAGTGAATGACATTTGGAACTATTGCCAAACTAATGATATAACTATCAGTATACAATTAATAAATATTATAAAGTATTCAGCATCCTAATATTGGGCTAATTATAATTAATAAGCCAATAACTGATATAATGAAGTGTACGAATACAGTACAGCCTGCTTAGGATACATTAAATTTGGATCAATAAAGACACGACACAGGTAGCGAACCTTGATTTTTATAATTTATTTTCATTCACCATATATGATAATTATATCACACAAGTTTATTGCACTTTCTTTATTTCGTGGTTAGACCATTTTAACAAATCTATTAAAAGTACATTTTTAATTTTCATCTGTGTGCCAGCAAAGAGACATTCTTTCCTCCTTTTTTCTTTTTCTTTGTATAGCTCAACTTGTCTCTGGTAGCACCCCCGAACGTCCAGTAATTAGTACCTAATCAAACTGACGGACATTTATCGTGGGTTCTCTCTCTTTTTTCTTCAAATAGCAATTATTTAGAATTAGTAGCTGGTGCAGAACATATCCCCCTCCCCTATTTCCCTACATATCCAGTAACTAGAAATGATTCGTCTTGTTGTCCATTTACTTTGTGTTAGTGACATGAGGAGATATAAAGTGAAGAAGGGAATGAAACAACGGATAAAACAATTTTTCTCTTTAATTAGTTATTTGATCATATTTCTCAGTATCATACTTAACGTTGGACCATCAATCAAACCAAATGCTTAATAGGTGTTAGTAGGAAGTTCTTCTGTTCCTGCAGCTCCGTGCATGGTGTGTTCTAGGTTATACAGAGCCCGGAACCTTCTACCTGCACGTGTTCCCCATACAGAGTACGGCTGGCGTGCATTTTGGTCTCGTTGTTCTCTAGGATGGTCTGGGGATCACCTACAGATCAGAATTGGCCTCGCCTGTCTTCTGCAGCTCCTGGAGTCTCTCGGGAAGGGAGGTCGTCCAGAATTTGTACTTATCCGCTTTCAGCCCTGTAGCAGATGCCTGCTCTAGATTAATCTTCAGATAACTTTCATCTTGGCCATATTGAGGCCAGTGGGTGAGGCCCGGCCCATTGGGATTGCTGGAAAAGATCAAATCATTGATTGTTAAATATATATCAGAAGAGATGATCATCTCAGAAACTAGAATTTCACAGTCAGCCAAACAAATCTCCAGAGTCAGCTGCACTATTACAGGTCTCAGGGAGCTTCTACACTTCAGGGGCGCCTGGTGGCCGAACAAGTGGCGGACTGAAGACTGAAAAAACATTCAACCCAAGGGGAAAGGAGAGTTGTACACAAGGAAAAAAGAAAAGTGTGTGTGAGTGTGTTAATGATAGATGTGCTAAATGTATTTATATTATATATAATATATCTATCTATCTATCTATCTATCTATCAATATATATATATATATTGGTATCAACAGCCCGGCAGTGTATATGGAGATATGAAGTGCCCCGGTGCCCTCAGGATCAAATGAACACAAACTGAAGAAAAGGACCGCGGCACTCTAGGACTTTTGAAGAATCACTGTATTAAGTGCAATACATCGTTCGACGTTTCGGGGATTTTGACCCCTTTCTCAAGATGTGGTAGATGTGTCTCTACCATATCTTGAGAAAGGGGTTAAAATCCCCGAAACGTCGATGAACGATGTATTGCACTTAATACAGTGAATCTTCAAAAGTCCTAGAGTGCCGCAGTCCTTTTCTTCAGTTTGTATATATGTATATATATATATATATATATATATATATATATATATATACACACACACACAAATATATATACATACATATATACATACATATATATATATCTAAACAAAGATACATGGGCAATTGCTCCCCCAGCCAGTGACTGAAATCATGACCATTATAGCACTAGTATATACACACACAATATGATGTATTAGTGGCCGAGCGTAGTTGGAGCTTCTCCAGCCAAATCTGCTGTGTGTCTGGATCTGAGCACTAAAATCAGTACAGTGGATCAGGAAGACCAGAGAGCAGCTGCCAGCAAGAAGAGACAGGTGTCTTACCATGGGGTGGGAGAATGTGCACATAGCAAACTCAGTTCTGTCTCCTACTGGTTATACTAGATATGAATTATTATTATGGTATGTGTAACTTCTTGGTCGTTTAAATCCACCCGTAGAGCAGGGACTTGAATTATGTAATGGTGCTCACATCCAGAAAAAACATAAACATTCAGCTCTCTTTTCCTACGGGACTAATCAGCACGGTAGCCAGGACAGGACACAGCCGCATTTCCTCTCCGCACAGTGCCAGTGGTCACCAGCAGTCTCTCTCCCCCACATATCCTACGGACGGTGCCAGTCCAGGGAGATCGAGGCGTTCCACCAAGGTACTCTCTCTGCAGCGGGTTCCCTCCAACAGCAGTCACACACCTGTCCTTCCCCACAGATTGCTACGGGCGGTGCACGCCCAGGGACAGCAGGTTTAACAGTGGGACCCCGGCTAGCACGGCCAGTGCTTCAAAATTCTGCAGCTTCATTGGAGTTTTCTGGCTTCACCCGAGGACGCTCGGGACCAGCCAGCCTACCGGAGAGGTAATCAATTAATTCACTAACACCTGTCATCGGCTCCTGGAACTTTGAGACGTTACATAACATAGCTCTTGAATACAGAGCGAGTGAGTGCATTCTACATCCATTAATTCTTTTCTTTACATCGCAACAATTGTGTCTGAATATACATTCAACATTGTTGAATAGATAGCTTGAAGATCTGATTGCAACAATTGTTACCACTATATTGCTGCTAGTTATCTAGCTGACACCTGCAATTTGATGTGAATGTAGAATAGCTCTTGGCAATAGAATTGCAGTGAGGATAAAGGGTTTTATGATAGGATATAGATCTGGTTTATTGTACAATTTTTACTGTATTATAATAAATATACTTTTACATTTAAAAATCCCCAAAGACACCTTGGTTGTTATTTAATTTTAGATCACAGGGTCAGTGAGTGTTGAGCGCTTCTATTCTATATCCACTTTTCCTTAGCTTGTTAATCTAGGAGTAACACACTACTCCTTATAGAAGCGCACACATCTCTGACACTTGGGATCTTATTTTCAAGTTATAAGCTATTTCGCTCAATTTATTAGAGGAATAGAGACACATCGGCGCAGCAAAATTATTTCTCTTCTTCATTCAGCTCAGGCAGACTAGGATCGTACCTTCTCTAGAGATATGCGGGATCAGTTTTACTCGGATTTACTCGGGGCTCGAAACGGCATCTTATTGGATCACGGAGGTCACGCGTTTTGGATAGCCAATAAGCAAAACCCGAAATACCAGAGTAAAACCGAACCTGCTCATCTCAGTGCTCCATCTAACAGCTTGCTTTAATCGCTGTCCCTATAATCTGATGTGGTTTCTGTTGGGTCAGAACTGAAGTGGGATAAAGCCTGCACATCTGCGGAATGTCTCCTGGTCTTCCTCCCCTGTAACCTCTGGTTGTTTTCATGGAGGGCCATCGTAATGTATTGGCCCACTGGGCAGCTGGCCAGGGCCCCACAATTCTAGGGGCATTCGAGCAGAGTCAGGTGGTGGTTACACAATCAGAGTGGCGAGGCAGCATTCTTTACCTGCCTCCCAGCCTGCAGCCAGACAGTGAGTGGCTGTCAGCATGCTGATTGGTGGATGGCTGGAATTTTACACCAATCAGAGTCCAGACAGCCAGTCACTGTATGGAAGCATGTGGAGAGAGGGCACAGAAGGGGCAAGTTATGTGTTTGCATTGATTCCCGTGCATTACTTTGCCCATTACCTACTGTTGGCAAGACAGCCTCCTGTCCATGCAGCATCTCACCTGTGTTATACTATTATTTGATACTATGCCGATTGTGCGCTGTGTGTTGCTGGCCTATGTAATGGCCGCTAGTGCGCACCGGGTGGTAAATGCACAATTATATCAAGATAGGGTGAAGCTGTAATGAGACCCTGGTAGAGCAAGGACCCAGGATATACAGTCCCAAGTCCGTGGCCTCAGATCTTATATCCTGACAAGCCAGACATCAGGGTGGGTGAGCAGTCAGCAGATATCTTACCCAGTGCGGGCAAAGTTGGCCCAATATTTCATCACTGTCTTACTCAGAACCTTCTCTTCTTCCTCCGCGGCACCTAGAGAAACACAATAAGAGGTTAGTACCACAGATGTGGATGTAGAACAATGAAAATGACGGGTGATGTGCACTCAGGTGACATGTAGAGTCTGCCACATACAGTAATAAAGCAATATATATGCTATGACCTCCGGGCATGTATAAGTCATCTGCAGGTGGAGGACTCCATGAAACATGCTGGATTCCACACAAGATGCTCCTCCTGGGCGTGACCCATTGGCCATTTGACAGGGATTTGGAGGACTGCCCGCTAGGAGCAGACGCCTGACGGCTACTCTGGGTTGAGGCAAATCATAGAAACATAGAATTTGACGGCAGATAAGAAACACTTGGGCCATCTAGTCTGCCCTTTTTCTTTTAACCATATTTTTATCTCAAAGCTTACTTGATCCTTATTTCTGTGTAAGGATATCCTTATCATGTTAAATTGGTCTACTGTCTTAGCTTCTACCACCTCTGATGGGAGGCTATTCCACTTGTCCACTACCCTTTCTGTGAAGTCATTTTTCCTCATATTTCTCCTGAACCTCCCCCCATCCAGTCTCAGTGCATGTCCTCATGTCCTATTGCTTCTCTTCATATGGAGAATGTTTCCCTCCTGGACTTTGTTAAAACCCTTGATATATTTGAAAGTTTCTATCATGTTTCCTCTCTCTCTTCTCTGCTCCAAACTATACATAGAGATTTTTTAGTCTTTCTGGCTATGTTTTGTGAAGGCCATGCACCATTTTAGTTGCCCTTCTTTTTTTTTTTTTACTTGAAAATTTTTATTAGAATTTTTGTTCCGTTCGAATTCGGAAGGGGAAGGGGAAGAGGATACAGAAAAGAGAAAGGGGAAAAAGGGAAGGGGTACAGGGGGAAGAGTCTGTAAATACCAAATTGCTTTCTAACAAATATTTAAAATGCCCGCTCTAATTTATACTGCGGACTCCAGGCTCATCTTTAGTACCATATACGATAAAAGTGCGCTGTACGTCGCAAAACACTACATCCCTTAAGAGAAAACAACACACCCACACATTATCTGAGTTCCAAAGCTCATTGATGTATATACTTGTTATTAAAAGGATATGTATTCAATATATCACAATGTACAGTATACATATAGTTACATGGTTACAATTTATACAGCAAGCAGTTAATACAAACTAAATCAATTACATACAGTTACAGGCCAGCATACAATACCATCTCCCTCAATGCTCACTACGCTCCCCCTCCATGCTCAAAGGAGCAGAGTATCTGCAGAACCATCTCATTCCGGATGCAGGGGAAAAAGACCAGAGACTTCTGTGTGTCTCTTCAGCAATACACTGTGTAGTTTTGGGGGAGTGCACAGACTAGTCTAGGGGAGGGAACTTTCTCATTTGTGATGAGTCACTGGTCTGTTCGTATGCTAACAAAGTTCAGCCTTGAAGACATCAAAAGGGATGGCCTGAGTTTACTGTCCACCACCTGCTTGGAATGTCCATTGTTCTAATAAGAGTGACCTTAGCTTTCATACATTTAATCATAACTACTCATAGCAATGTCCTACAACTTAACAACAAGCATCAAATTAATCTACACATTAATCTGGTTACTGTAATGCCAAACACGACATGTCTATCTTGCTCTGCTCCAATAATACACATACACGACGTTACTCAATTTTATAATTTTAAATCATTATGATGTCTGGGGCTTGATATGTTATAATTATGTGCTGTATGAAATATGTGTTGAATCTATCTCTGTGGCATGTCTGTGTAAATGCGTATGTTACCATATATTGCTGTGCTCGCTGTGCGTATTTACAAGCATAGCGACTCATATGTGTGGAGTCTGTATGTTCTCTTTATGTAAACTTTTTGACTTCGACAAGTCCAATTTACATATGCAACCGCATGGCGTAGATAAAAAAAAAATAATAATCAGAAAGTGTAATTATTCCGAATCAAATAACAAGGTCGCCCCATCTCTTGAGGACATATAAACCTGCCAGCGAGCCCACTTAATCAACGAGAGATTAGCCCCGGAAAAGGGAGATACACCCATGGTTTCCATCTGGAATGAATAATGTATTTTCCGTACAATTTTGTGGACTGAAGGCGGGGAAGGTTTCTTCCAGTCTTGAGCTATTGCTGCTCTTGTGGCAATAAAAAAGTGACCGAGAACATAACGGTCACTACTGGGTAGATGTGCAATAACGCTAAAGAGGGGGACATTTGGAGGAGGGTATGTAAAACAGTAGAAGCTAGGGCAAACACCTCACTCCACAGCTGCCGTAATTTTGGACAAGACCAAACCACATGTACGGTATCGGCCTTCTCCAAACAATTTCTCCAGCACAAATCAGAGACCGAAGGCCAGATTCTATGTAATTTAACAGGAGTGTAATAAATATTATTTATTAATTTGAAGTGCATCTCAATGTGGTTCATACATTTGGACATCTTATGAGAAGAGAGAAGTATCGCCTCCCATTGCTGCAGGGAGAGAGAACACGATAAGTCCTTTTCCCACTTAGCGTGAGCAGATGATTTGTCCCCTCTCTGATTTACTGGTACCACAGAATACCAAAATCGAATCGCTCCCCTGCAATTACCCATTAACAGTATTGTTAATAGATTGGGAGGGGGCAAAAGCACTGGACCCGAGGATATTAGCAAGCACATTAACCAGTGGCTAATACGAGTATATGTAAATAATTATTTCGCAGGGAGATGGTATTGATTTTGTAGAGTACTAAACGGAGTAATCACTGTACCATCTACCAATGGGGAGTTAGAATCAATGCCAGAGGAGATCCACTTAGTAAGGCTTAGGTCTGGAATCAATTTAGAAAGGGCAAACAGGGATAATTTGCGGGAAGGGAGAGAGATCAGTTTAGTCGAAACTACTGAGTCCCAAGCTGTGAGGGAGTCTGCAATAGTACGGAGAGGTGTAGCAGAGGAAGGCCTCTGCTGGATCGGGATCCACAACAAGTCTAACAAAGGAGCACTAGTATACAATTCTCTCTCAAGGTCCCCCCACCTTTTCTGGCCAGCCGGCAGGGACCACTCACTCAACTGGGCTACTAGTCATGCATATTGGTATTGTCTGAGGTCTGGGACTGCTATACCTCCACAAAGTCTAGGTTTAGTCAGCTGTTGATACGCTATATGGTGTGGGGGGGGTTCTTCTTCAAAAATATTCTTCAATATTAGCGAGTGTATGCGACCAATAATACGTAAGGGAACAATGTAAGGGATTGCTCTAAAAAGATACATTAGCCTGGGGAGAATCGACATTTTAAACGCAGCTATTCTACCTAGCCAAGATATTTCTAAACCAAACCAAGATTTACATAGGGAATCTATGTAAGCGAGCATCGGACTATAATACATTTCCGTCGTAGTAGACAGAGAATTGGGAATAGTAATGCCCAGATAAGTAAGAGATTCTTTCTTCCAATTATAATTATAAACAAGTTGAAGTGACAGGAGCTCCACTGGCATCAGATTGAATGGTAAGGCCTCTGTTTTAGATGTATTCAATTTGTAAAAGGAGGTTGTACTAAATCGGTCAATGATCTCATGTAAAACTGGCAGAGCGGAGACGGGTTTGGCTATAAATAGGAGCACATCATCTGCAAATAAGCTAATCTTGTGGGTAGATGTTCCCACTTCTATACCACAAAAAGTAGAGGATTGGCGAATCGCCATAGCAAGAGGTTCAATAGCCAATACATACATAAGGGGGGGGGGGGGGGGGGGGGGGATTTAGGGGCATCCCTGCCTAGTTCCATTAGTAATTGTAAAAGGAGAAGACGAGAAGCTATTACTGAAGACTATAGCATTTGGGGAGCTGTAGAGCGCTGAGATGGAAGAGAGAATGGGACCCCGGAACCCAAATTTATCTAAGGTATCATCAGAGCTGGATTAAGGCATTGGGGGGCCCGGGGTTCTTAAGATGGGGGGGCCCTAAGGTCTAAAATTATATATATATATATATAAAAACGACAATGTGTCCAGCACTCCTATAATGTGGGTTACCATCACCCGGTACCCTCGCAAATTACAGGATGCAGGCAGGCGACGGCGCGGCACTCAGGGCTTGGAGAAAGAAAACAACCAGCGACAACCAAGTCTGCAACAACGTTTCAATCAATAGATTTTCATCAGGTTATCGTGTCGTGATTCCGGTGTCTGTATTTCGAATGCTGGGATCCCGACTTCCAGGATCCCCATCCTGCTCATATATATATTGTTTATTCTGTACTATACCTCCACCCCACATTGTAGCACACTGAATGAGCCGAAATTCACATTGTAGCACACTGAATGAGCCGAAATTCACATTGTAGCACACTGAATGAGCCGAAATTCACATTGTAGCACACTGAATGAGCCGAAAATCACATTGTAGCACACTGAATGAGCCGAAATTCACATTGTAGCACACTGAATGAGCCGAAATTCACATTGTAGCACACTGAATGAGCCAGAATTCACATTGTAGCACACTGAATGAGCCGACATTCACATTGTAGCACACTGAATGAGCCGAAACTCACATTGTAGCACACTGAATGAGCCGACAGTCACATTGTAGCACAGTGAATGAGCCCAAATTCACATTGTAGCACACTGAATGAGCTGAAATTCACATTGTAGCACACTGAATGAGCTGAAATTCACATTGTAGCACACTGAATGAGCTGAAATTCACATTGTAGCACACTGAATGACACAAAATTCACATTGTAGCACACTGAATGAGCCCAAATTTACATTGTAGCACACTGAATTAGCCGAAATTCATATTATAGCACACTGAATGAGCTGAAATTGTGACAGCGGGGACAGCCAGAGTGACAATAGGGAGAGAGAGAGTGACGACAGGGAGAGAGAGTGACGACAGTGATGACAGGGAGAGAGAGTGATGACAGGGAGAGAGAGTGACGACAGGGAGAGAGAGTGACGACAGGGAGAGAGAGTGACGACAGGGAGAGAGAGTGACGATAGTGACGACAGGGAGAGAGAGTGACGACAATGAGAGAAACTGACGACAGTGACGAAAGGGTGAGAGAGTGACGACAGGGAGAGAGAGTGACGACGGAGAGAGAGTGACGACAGGGAGAGAGTGACGACAGGGAGAGAGAGTGACGACAGGGAGAGAGAGTGACGACAGGGAGAGAGTGACAACAGGGAGAGAGAGTAACGACAGTGACAGTAGGGAGAGAGAGAGTGACAGTGGGGACAGTAACGACAGGGAGAGAGGTGACAGCAGGGGAACGTTACTTCATTTGTTGCTGGTGGCGGTGAGCGGCGGGCGGCTGGTGGCTGGCGACAGTGAGCGGCTGGCGGCGGTGAGCGGCTGTGAGCTAGTACAGCGCTCTACACAGCTGCCGTGCAGGGACGGGGAGCACCATGTGCAGCAGGATGGCCACTTCCCTCGCCTCCTGCTGCACTTTTAGTTCCTCATTTCCGGGTCCACTTCGACCACTGTATATATATAAATATATCTAAAACAATCCGTCACTCCCTCGTATGCCACAGAAATAACCTGCCAGTGTGCCCTGCCAGGGACCAGCAAAGCCCATCCATTATGCAAACAACAAAGGCGGTACTCCCGGACATTTAGTACTTGGTGAAAGATAAAGTGCTTTACTGCAACGTTTTGAGGTAATCCCCCCCGTCATCAGGACACACTTGTCCTGATGACGGGGGAGAAGTATCCCAAAACGTCGAAGTAAAGCACTTTATCTTTCACCAAGTACTAAATGTCCGGGAGTACCGCCTCTGCTGTTTGTGTGTGTGTGTGTGTGTGTGTGTGTGTATATATATATATATATAGATATATAGATATATATAATGTGTGTGTATATATATATATTTTTATATATATATATATATATATATATATATATAAATTATATATATTGTGTGTATGTATATGTGTGTATATATATATATATATACATGCATATACACACACAACCCAGAGCCTACGTTTGAATGTAATACATAACTTTAAAAAAAAATTAAACAACCCATCCTGACCTTACATCAAGGATGGAGCCTGTCTCTAGTCTTCACCCGGCCAGTACACACGTGCTAGCAGGGAGCTTCCTTCTTTCCTGCAGCCTGTGTGCTGAGCCAATCGCTGAGCAGCAGGCTTGCAGGGTGATACACTATTGGGCAGCTGAGTCGTCACTCAGCAAGCAGCCCAGGAAGCGCTCAGCGGCGCCAGCGGCTCTGTGAGTGACGGCTGCTGCTGGGCTATTAGTGGGGAGGGGAGCGCAGTGCAGTGCCGCGGATCGGTTCGGATTACAGATCCGATCTGTGGCGCGCGAAGGGGGGCCCTTTCAGACAGGGGGGCCCGGGGTACTTAACCCCGGAGCCCCCCCCTTAATCCGGCTCTGGGTATCATATAGGAAGCCCCAGTGCAGCCTGTCAAAGGCCTTCTCGGCATCAAGAGAAAGAAAAAAAGTGCTGCCTCCTTCCCATTAGAGACATGTTCGGCTAGATCAAAAACCCTCCTCATGTTGTCCGATGCCTGGCATCTGGTCATAAAACCCACCTGGTCTGGATGAATCAAAGTAGGGATAAGGGGAGAGAGTCTATTGGCAATAAGTTTTGAAAAAATGTTCAAGTCTGTGCTCAACAGCGCTACTGGCCTATAGTTTTGGCAAAAAGAAGGGTCCTTGCCAGGTTTATGTATTGTAATAATACGGGCCCGGAACATTTCCTCCGGCAGAGAACCGCTAGTAGTAGCGTGATTATATAGGGTAGTTAGTAAGGGCTCAAGTTCTGAAACATTTTTTATAAAAGGAATTAATGAAACCATCTGGGCCCGGGGCCTTCTCCAATGGTAGAGATTTAATAACCGAGATTATTTCTGCCAACGACCAAGGAGCATTAAGGAGATCTAACTGGTCTGAGGTCAACTGAGGAAAATGTAAATCTGCCAGGAAAGAAGATATTATATCGGGGGTAGGTTGAGTAACAGTGGGATCTGAGGCCAAGTTATAAAAATTATTATAATAGGAAGCAAAAGCGTTAGCTATGTCGGCTGGATTCAACAACTTCCGTCCAGCTGGTGTCTGGATAAATTTAATTCTATTCCTAGTGTGGCGTAGTCGCAGTTTATGGGCTAAGAATTTACCTGATGTATTGCCCAAGGAGTAAAATTTCTGTTGGAGTTTAGCATAGGCACTTTCTAAAGTTTCTTGGAGATTCATGGATTGTCGTTTCAACCTGGCCCCCGCCTGTACAAACGTCCCCCGCAAAACCGCCTTCAAGGCACACCAATGCGTGGGAATTGATGTGTTTGAGGGGGAATTTGTAGATAAATATGTGGACAATGAGTCGGCGATAGCAGAGGACGCAAGACGTATTCCGGCAGTCTCCACGTCATATGCGAAACCCGGAAGGGGGCACTCTTCCACGACCATGTCACTGCTGCATGGTCGGACCAAGAGACCGGAAGAATACGTATTCTAAACGTAAGTTGTAGGGACCATTTGTCAACCAAGATCAGATCTATACGAGAGTATGAGTTATGGACATGAGAGAAGAAGGTATAATCTTTACCCGTAGGGGAGTGTACACGCCATTCATCATATAAATCAAATTCCACTAGTAGATGGGCTAAAGTAGTCGGGGAGCGTGACCCACGGAGGGCTCTAGTGGGAGGGGGGGGGGGGGGGGGGAGTGTTTTGTCCAGTCTTCCATCAGGGACCAGGTTGAAATCTCCCATCACAATCAATCTGCCTTTCCGTACCTTGTGGATAGTGGTAAACAATTGACGGAGAAAAGGCAGCTGATTAGTGTTAGGGGCATAGAGAGAAACTAGCGTTACCTCAACATCTTCCAATTTTCCCTCCAAAATCAAATATCTGCCCTCCTTATCTGATTGAGAATCCAAAACAAATTGAATAGAGTTATGGAAAAGGATAGCAACGCCATTTTTTTTTAGAAGAATCATTTGCAAAATAGGCTTACGGATAACGAATGAAAGACAGGTGGGGCAGAGGATATGAAATGCATCTCCTGAAGAGCAACAACTCTAGCCTGTTCCATATAAAAGGTATCTAAAGCCTGGCGTCTCTTACAAGGGGAGTTTAAGCCATTAGCATTTAATGAAAAAAAACGTAACCATTAGGGAGTGTGAAGAGTATCGTTGTAGGGTCTATGTAATCATTCGGGAGAGAGTGGACTTCAACAAAGGGAGTAAAAACAGTGGGAACAGAGAAAGTTGAGGGAAAAATGGAGAAAAGAGAAAGAACAGTGGAGAAAAAACAGAAAAAGCCCTTACTTCAGGGCCACAGCGTTTGCCACAAAAAAACCATAGTGGCAAAACAAAAACCATCGGGGAAACAGGTTCAAATGGGTCTCACACAGGCCATGGAGGAGCTCCACACAGAAGGATGAATAAACTGATAAGGGGAAAGAAACAATAATATCAACAATACCGCACATTATTCAGAACTACAGGGCCTGCATACAATCGAGAAACATTATAACATATGAGACAACAACAGGTAGAATACAGACTAACATCTATAAGATATAAGACATAAATACAAAAAATTAAACTAGGATGTAGGCAACGGCCCTGGGAACTAGAGGGCTCAGGAGGTCAATAACAAACATCTCGATCTCCATGTGTGCATCTAGAGATAGAGTAGGACAGTCGAGCTAACGACTCCGGGTGCTCAGGTATCCGACACTGGGGCCGGGGCAACAGCTTTTGGTTGCGCAATTTGAATGTCCCAGTCATCCAGTAACTTCACTCCAGCCTTAAACGTAGAGATGATATAAGTGGAAGAGTCATACGTAATAATCAACTTGACCGGGAAGCCCCACTTGTAGTGAATGTCGTTATCGCGTAGGGCTGCCGTAATCGGGCGCAACGCCCGTCGTTTATCCAAGGTAAATTGGGAAAGATCAGGGTAAATTTGCAGACCACCCATAACATCAGAGTCCTCTGCTTGTCTGGCAGCTCTGAGAATGTCCTCTTTGATATGAAAAAACTTAACTCTTAACAAAACATCTCTCGGAAAACTGGATGAGTAGCCACCCCTCGGCTTAGGTAAGCGATGGACACGATCCAGGAGCAAATCATGAGAGGATGCAGTAGGAAGAAGAGTCTTGAAGAATTTGGTGACATAATCGCGCAACTCTGCCGAAGCTACAGAGTCAGGTACTCCTCTAACTTTAAGGTTGTTTCTCCTCGATCTGTCCTCCAGATCTGTGACCTTCTCTCGCAATGAGACGACGTTGTTCTGCAATTCAGAGTGGGATGTGAGAAGGTCATTATGCAAGGTCACCAACTCCTGCATTTTTTCTTCGAGATGGTCAGTATGCCCCGCTATGCCACTGAGATCAACTGGAAGTGACTGAATTGGGGAATCAACTCCGGATAATATATCCGTGCGGAACGCCGAGAACATCTTGAGCATCTTTTGTGTGGTAAGGGAAGCTTGAGGGTCAATATCCATATCTAAATCAGATGGTGGGTAGGAAGCATAAGATTTAGACTGGTTAGTGGGGGTCCCAAAGCTCACCGCCGATGCAGCAGCGGAATTTTGATGGACTCTGGTAGCTTTAGGAAATTGTATAGGAGCAGGTTTTTTGGGGGTTTTCCCCCCTCTTTTCGGTGCCATAGTAAGAGGCGTAAATTCTCAGAGAGACCGGTCACACACGAAGAGCAGGCGGAGTGCCTATGGGAACTCGAATGCTATGGTTATTGCATGGATAAACGGGCGAGAGACCCGTAGATCATAGAAAGAGCACGTCAGAACAGGAGACCCATTTAGGAACACTATTAGTGGCAGGAGAAACAGGCAGCCATTCCAAGGGCACTTTGATTACCCTTAAGGGATAATGGCATCTCCACAGAAAGCGTAGGCTGGGTGCATGAAGGAAGCCGCAATATCCCCCCACATTAGCAGCTGAGGCAGACGTGAGATAATCAGGGCCTGGTAGTCAAAGGGCTTGTTGCCACACTATGAGGTGCGTGCGCTGGTATATGCTACACTAGTTTCTCAGCACCAATATTAATGCTGCAGGAGGGCTCTGACATCCCCTCTCACCCTCAGGAAGATTATTAAATGGGACCCCCGGAGCACCTTATAATAGGGCCGCTCACGCCAGGTCTCCGCTCTGGATCCAGCACCTGGAGGGCTCCGTGCAGCCTCTGGAGATCAACCCAGTTAGGGGGGGCAAAATGGCGGGCGGCGTCTGCAGCCGCAGATGGCCAGCCCGCAGAAGGGAACTGAGACCGCCGAGCGGGAGCTCCCGGCCGGGCCGCGGGGAGAGAGGAGATCAGTGGCAGCAGCTAGCGCAGACGCTCCCCAATCACAGCGAGGCACAAGCGGCAGGAGCAGCAGAGTCCTGTATCACGGCCCGTGGAGAAGGAGCAGAAAGCCAGACCATCCAGTGGTCCGACGGGTAGCCCCGGCGGGGGACTCAGCGGGCGGGGGAGCCACAGGAGACTGAGGTAGGCAGCGTGGAGAGGATCCCAGCGGGTCTCGGTGAGGGGAGGAACAGGACTACGGGGGAGGGTTAGGGAAATCTGGTGCGGGATCCGGCCGGAAATTGAGACCTCGGCTTCAGTAAGAAAATCAGGCCACAACCCGCAGACCCCACCCTACCCCCGGCTCCGTGAACCAGACAGCTGCAGTGGGGAAGGTGGACGGCCTCCGGGGCAATATACAGGGAGAAGATATTATGGGGAAGAATCCCAGCAAGTGGCAAATTAGGGCAGTTGAAGCCAAAGCTCATGTAAATCTAGACTGCTCTCAAGTGCACAGTGTCCCCTCGCTTCGCTCGGCACAGATTACCATTCCAATCGTAATCCACGTGGATCGTTAAGTGTGAAAAAATTCAAAAAAAGAAAAAAAAACAGTGTGAAAAACTCATGTCAACCTTTAGACCTGTCGACCTAGCACATGTCGACCTAGAAACCCTGTCGACCTTCCATCCATGTCGACCTAGTGACTGTCGACTTATAGTGGTCGACCTAGACATTGTCGACCTTCAGACCGGATTCCATTTTTGAGACCTAAGTGCATGATTTAGCATTTTTGGGCATTAAACTGTAATTGCCACTCTCTTGATCATTCCTCTAGTCTACCTAGATCCTCAGTCATTTGTTTTACCCCACCTGGTGTGTCTACCCTGTTGCATACCTTTGTGTCATCAGCAAAAAGGCATACTTTCCCTTTAATGCGATTTGCAATGTCACCAATAAAGATATTAAAAAGCACCGGTCCAAGTACAGATCCCTGGGGTACTTTTCACTCCTGTAAATGCACTCCATTTACCACAACTCTCTGTTTTCTATCCTGCAACCAAGAACCATTCAATGGCCCTCATTCCGAGTCGTTCGCTCGGTAATTTTCATCGCATCGCAGTGAAATTCCGCTTAGTACGCATGCGCAATATTCGCACTGCGACTGCGCCAAGTAAATTTGCTATGTAGATAGTATTTTTACTCACGGCTTTTTCTTCGCACCGGCGATCGTAGTGTGATTGACAGGAAATGGGTGTTACTGGGCGGAAACATGGCGTTTTATGGGCGTGTGGTTAAAAACGCTACCGTTTCCGGAAAAAACGCAGGAGTGGCTGGAGAAACGGGGGAGTGTCTGGGCGAACGCTGGGTGTGTTTATGACGTCAAACCAGGAACGACAAGCACTGAACTGATCGCAGATGCCGAGTAAGTCAGAAGCTACTGTGAAACTGCTAAGTAGTTTGTAATCGCAATATTGCGATGACATCGTTCGCAATTTTAAGAAGCTAAGATACACTCCCAGTAGGCGGCGGCTTAGCGTGAGCAACTCTGCTAAAATCGCCTTGCGAGCGATCAACTCGGAATGAGGGCCAATAATCCTAGTATCTAATCCCAAAGTCCCAAGTTTATTTAGCAGTCTGCAATGTGGAACAGTGTCAAAAGCCTTACTAAAGTCTAGATAAGCTATATCCACGGCTCCACCTTTATCCATCACTTTAGTCACATAGTTAAAAAATAAGATTTTAAACCTACCGGTAAATCTTTTTCTCCTAGTCTGTAGAGGATGCTGGGGACTCCGTAAGGACCATGGGGTATAGATGGGCTCCGCAGGAGACATGGGCACTATAAAGAACTTTTAGTATGGGTGTGCACTGGCTCCTCCCTCTATGCCCCTCCTCCAAACCTCAGTTAAAGAAACTGTGCCTAGAGGAGATGGACAATATGAGAAAAGGATTTTGTTAATCTAAGGGCAAGATTCATACCAGCCCACACCAACCACACTGTATAACCTGGAATATACGCAAACAGTCAACAGTATGAACAAAAACAGCATCAGTCAAAGACCGATCTCAACTGTAACATAACCCTTATGTAAGCAACAACTACATACAAGTCTTGCCCAGCATCCTCTACGGACTAGGAGAAAAAGATTTACCGGTATGTTTAAAATCTTATTTTCTCTTACGTCCTAAAGGATGCTGGGGACTCCGTAAGGACCATGGGGTTTATACCATAGCTCCAAACCGGGCGGGAGAGTGCGGATGACTCTGCAGCACCGATTGAGCAAACGCGAGGTCCTCATCAGCCAGGGTATCAAACTTGTAGAATTTTGCAAAAAAGGGTTTGAACCCAACCAAGTAGCTGCTCGGCAAAACTGTAATGCCGAGACGCATCGGGCAGCCGCCCAAGAAGAGCCCACCTTCCTAGTGGAATGGGCCTTTACCGAATTTGGTACCGGCAATCCAGCTGTAAAATGAGCATGCTGAATCGTGTTACAGATCCAGTGAGCAATCGTCTGCTTAGAAGCAGGAGCGCCAACTTTGTTGGCTGCATACAGGACAAACAGTGCCTCTGTTTTTCTAACCCTAGCCGTTCTGGCTACATAAATTTTTAAGCCCTGACTACATCCAGGAACTTGGAGTCCTCCAAGGCGCCCGTAGCCACAGGCACCACAATAGGTTGGTTCATATGAAATTAAGAAACCACCTTAGACAAAAATTGAGGGAGAGTCCTCAACTTGGCCCTATCCTCATGGAAAATCAAATAGGGGCTCTTGTGAGACAAGGCCGCCAACTCCGATACCCGCCTTGCAGATGCCAAGGCCAATAACATAACCACCTTCCAAGTGTGAAATTTCAATTCAACTGTTGGAAAAGGTACAAACCAGTGAAATTTCAGGAAACTTAATACCACGTTAAGGTCCCATGGTGCCACTGGAGGCACAAATGGAGGCTGTATGTGCAGCACTCCCTTCACAAAAATCTGGACTTCTGGGAGAGAAGCCAATTCCTTCTGAAAGAATATAGATAGGCTCCATTTAAGGTACAAATTTCGGCCCTAACTTCAGGCCCATATCCACTCCTGTCTGTAGAAAGTGGAGAAACCGGCCCAGATGGAAATCTTCTGTAGGAGCTTTCTTGGCTTCACACCAAGATACATACTTCCTCAAGATACGGTGATAATGTTTCTCCGTCACCTCCTTCCTAGCCTTTATCAGAGTAGCGATGACCTCTTCCGAAATACCTTTCCCAGCTAGGATTCGGCGTTCAACCACCATGCCGTCAAACGTAAGTGCGGGAAGTCTTGGAACACGCAGGGCCCCTGCTGCAACAGGTCCTCCCTGAGAGGGAGAGGCCACGGATCTTCTGTGAGCATCTCCTGAAGATCTGAATACCAGGCCCTTCGAGGCCAATCTGGAACAATGAGTATTGTGAGGCGTGATGCCATCATGTCTATCTGAGGAAGTCCCCAATGACTTATCATTTCTGCAAAAACTTCTTGATGAAGTCCCCACTCTCCTGTATGGAGATCGTGTCTGCTGAGAAGTCTGCTTCCCAGTTGTCCACTTCCGGGATGAAGACCGCTGACAGAACACTCACGTGATTTTCCGCCCAGCACAGAATCCTGGTGGCTTCCGCCATTGCCGCTCTGCTCCTTGTCCCGCCTTGGCGGTTTACATGAGCCACAGCTGTGATGTTGTCTGATTGAATTAGCACCAGTAGGTTATGCAGAAGATTCTCCGCTTGTCGTAGGCTGTTGTATATGGCCCTCAATTCCAGCATGTTGATGTGTAGACAAGCCTCCTGGCTTGACCATAGTCCCTGAAAATGTCTTTCTTGTGTGACTGCTCCCCATCCTCGGAGGCTCGCGTCCGTGGTCACCAGAACCCAGACTTGAATGCCGAACCTGCGACCCTCTAGAAGGTGAGCACTTTGCAGCCACAACAGTAGAGACACCCTGGCCCTGGGGGACAGGCTTATCTTTTGATGTATTTGTAGATGGGACCCTGACCACTTGTCCAGAAGGTCCCACTGAAAAGTCCTCGCATGGATCCTGCCGAAGAGGATGGCCTCGTAAGCTGCCACCATTTTCCCCAGAACTCGAGTGCATTGATGAACAGACACTCTTTTTGGTTTTAGCAGGTCTCTTACCATGTTCTGGAGGTCCTGGGCTTTTTCCATTGGGAGAAAAACCCTCTTCTGTTCCGTGTCCAGAATCATTCCGAGGAATGATAGTAGAGTCATTGGAATCAATTGTGACTTTGGCAGATTGAGAATCCAACCGTGCTGTTGTAGCAACCTCAGGGAGAGCGACATGCTCTTCAGCAATTGCTCTCTCGATCTCGCCTTTATCAGGAGATCGTCCAAGTATGGGAGCACCATCATCTCCGCCATCACCTTGGTGAAAATCCTCGGTGCCGTGGAAAGCCCAAATGGCAACGTCTGAAACTGGTAATGACAGTCCTGTACAGCGAATCTCAGAAACTACTGATGAGGAGGATATATGGGGACATGAAGGTATGTATCCTTTACGTCCAGTGACACCATAAAATCCCCCCTTCCAGACTGGATATCACAGTCCAGAGTGATTCCATCTTGAATTTGAACTTTTTCAAGTACAGGTTTAGGGTTTTTAGATTTAAAATGGGTCTGACCGAACCATCCGGTTTCGGGACCACGAACAGGGTTGAATAGTACCCTTTCCCCTGTTGGGCCAGGGGAACCTTTATAATCACTTGCTGTTGACACAGCTTTTGAATTGCAGCTAACACTACTTATCTCTCCTGGGGAGAAGCTGGCAACGCCGACTTGAAAATCGGCTAGGGGGCACCTCTTCGAATTCCAGTCTATAGCCTTGGGAAACAATTTCCAGCGCCCAAGGATCCACGTCTGACAGAACCCAGACCTGGCTGAAGAGTCGAAGACGTGCCCCCACCAGTGCGGACTCCTTCAGTGGAGCCCCAGCGTCATGCGATGGATTTAGTAGAAGCCGGGGAGGACTTCTCCTGGGAACTAGTTGTAGCAGGCGTTCTTTTCCCTCTGCCCTTACCTCTGGCAAGGAAGGAAGAGCCCCGACCTCTTCTGGACTTATGCGACCGAAAGGACTGCATCTGACATTGTGGAGTTTTCTTTTGCTGTGGGGGAACATAAAGCAAAAAAGTGGATTTACCCGCAGTAGCTGTGGAAACTAGGTCCGCGAGACCTTCCCCAAACAAAACCTCACCCGTGTAAGGTAAAACTTCCATATGCTTCTTTTAGTCGGCATCTCCATTCCATTGGTGGGTTCACAGAGCCCACCTAGCTAAGACCGCCATGGCGTTGGCCCTTGAACCTAGCAGTCCGACGTCTCTTTGAGCGTCTCTCTTATATAAGACTGCGTCTTTGATGTAACCCAAGGTCATCAAAATGGTATCCCTATCTAGGGTATCAATATCAGCTGACAAGGTATCTGTCCAAGCAGCTACCACACTACAGACCCAAGCCGATGCTATAGCCGGTCTGAGTAACGCACCAGTATGTGTATAAATTGATTTCAAAGTTGTTTCCTGTCTGCGATCAGCAGGATCTTTGAGAGCTTCCGTGTCAGGGGACCTTTTTGGATAAGCGTGTCAACGCCTTGTCTACCCTGGGCGAGGATTCCCACCTGTGCAGGGAAAGGATACGCCATAAGAATTCTCTTGGGAATCTGTAGCTTTTTGTCTGGAGTTTCCCAAGCTTTTTCAAAAACAGCGTTCAGCTCATAGGATGGGGGAAATGTTACCTCAGGTTTCTTTTCCTTAAACATGTGTACCCTCGTGTCAGGGACAGAGGGGTCATCTGTGATATGCAAAACATCTTTTATTGCAATAATCATATAATGAATACTTTTGGCCACCCTTGGGTGTAACCTAGCATCATCGTAGTCGACACTGGAGTCAGAATCCGTGTCGGTATCAGTGTCAGCTATCTTGGATAGGGGACGCTTTTGAGACCCTGAAGGGCCCTCTTCTCTGGACTCTGCTATGTCCAATCTCTGATGTAACAAGATCACATTCGCATTTAAAACATTCCACATGTCCAACCAATCCGGAATCGGCGTTGCCGACTGAGACCCCCCAATCATCTGCTCCGCCTCCTCTCTAGAAGAGCATTCCATTTCAGACATGCCGACACGCGTACTGACTTAAACCCCCCCCCCCCCCCCCACACACACACACACACACACACACACACACACACACACGGATTGTATATATTAATATGGAGACAATTCCCCCAATAAGGCCCTTTGGAGAGGCAGAGAGAGAGAGAGTATGCCAGAACACACCCAGCGCCAATAACCCTGGAAACAAAAATTCCCAGACACAAAACGCTTTTATATATTGATATAGATAAATCTATAACCTCACTGCGCCTTACAAAGTGCTCCCCTCCCTTTTTTTAAAGCCCCCTTTCGCAGTGTTCAGCAGGGAAGAATCCGGGGAGCCAGCTTCTGCAGTGTGCTGTGGAGAAAATGGCGCTGGTTAGTACTATGAGATCAAGCCCCGCCCCCTCAGCGGCGGGCTTCGGTCCCGCTTACTTTTATTTATACTGGCGGGGTATTAAAGAATATACTGCTGCTGTAGCCTATATATCCTATTTAGCCAGTCCTAGAGGTTTATTGCTGCCCAGGGCCTGTAGTGTGTGTGTGTAGCGTGGGAGCAATGGTGCGCAGCGTTACCTCATAGAAGATCTGAAGTCTTCTGGATGCCTTTGAAGTCTTCTCTCTTCTTATACTCACCCGGCTTCTATCTTCCGGCTCTGTGAGGAGGACGGCGGCGCGGCTCCGGGACGAACGACGAGGGTGAGACCTGCGTTCCGACTCCCTCTGGAGCTAATAGTGTCCAGTAGCCTAAGAAGCAGAGCCTATCATTTAAGTAGGCCTGCTTCTCTCCCCTCACTCCCACGATGCAGGGAGCCTGTTGCCAGCAGTGCTCCCTGAAAACAAAAAACCTAACAAAATTCTTTATTCAGAGAAACTCAGTAGAGCTCCCCTGTAGTGCACCCACTCTCTTCTGGGCACAGAATCTAACTGAGGTCTGGAGGAGGGACTTAGAGGGAGGAGCCAGTGCACACCCATACTAAAAGTTCTTTATAGTGCCCATGTCTCCTGCGGAGCCCGTCTATACCCCATGGTCCTTACGGAGTCCCCAGCATCCTCTAGGACGTAAGAGAAAACTCAATAAGATTTGTTTGACATGCATCTCCCCACAGTGAATCCATGCTGTTTGGGATCCTGTAAATTGCTAGATTTGAGATAATCTACAACTCTTTCTTTTAAGAGTGTTTCCATCAATTTCCTACTACTGATGTAAGACTCACTGGTCTGTAGTTTGCCTATTCCTTGCTTCCACTTTTGTGAAGTGAGACTACGTTCACTCTTTTCCAGTCCTCTGGAATTACTCCTGTAGCTAATGACTGGTTGAATAATTCTGTCAATGGTGCTACCAGCACCTCTTTAAGTACTTTTAGTATCCTTGGCTGTGTCCCATCTGGTCCCATAGATTTGTCCACTTTCAGCTTTGAGAGTTCTGTTAGGACCTTCTCCTTTGTAAATGTACTTGTTTCATTTTCTTGAATATCCCTGTTAATAAACTGTGGCCCCTTCCCCTCTCTTTCAGTAGTAAATACTGAGCAAAAATAATCATTAAGATGATCTGCTATTACATTGTCTCCCTCAACAAGACGCCCAGTCTCTGTCTTTAGTTTTATAATTCCACCTTTTGTTTTTCTCCTTTTGCTTATATACCTAAATAAAAGTTTTGCCTCCTTTACCCACTGCCTGGGCCATTTTCTCCTCCGCTTGTGCCTTTGCACATCTGATTACCTTCTTAGTCTCCTTCTGTCTAACAATATATACCTCTTTGTCTTCATTATTTTATGTCTGCTTATATTTCCTAAAAGCCATCTTTTTTCCTTTCACAATATTTGCTACTACTTTCGCAAATCACGTTGGCTTCCTTTTCCTTGTGTTTTTCCAAACACGCTTGATACAAAGGTCTGTTGCCTTTAATATTGCAGGCAACAGACCTTTGTATCAAAAGTGTTAGGAAAAACACAAGGAAAAGGAAGTCATTGCTCTTTGCTTCACCTTATGAAATAAGCCCCAAATGCGTGATTGTGAGAGTAATACAATCTCCTGCACTGACTGATACTTCTGCTGACAGTTATTAGGATGGTCCTAGTTTTCCACCACATTTTCCATAATGCTCCTCATCCGTATTCTGTATTAACTCACTGAGATTACTATTCCATCACCTGTAATCTCCCATCTGTGATGTCACCTCTGCCCCCAGCGACTGAGACAACCTCCGCCCTTCTGTGAGAACCAGAGACAGACGATATCCCCACATCTATTGTATGGAGCATTTACCAGTCCCATTCCATCAGATCTGCTACATTATGTCCCAGCCGCCTCTGTACTACATTGCCTGCTCTGTAATAATGCCCCCTCCTTCCTGCCTACACAACATGAGGTGCCCACATTGCCACACATCCCTATGCTGTATAATCCCTATGCCACACATTTCTATGTCACACATCTCTATGCCACACCTCCCAATACCACGCATCCCTTTGCCACACATTCCTATGCCGTACAATACCTACGTTACACATCTCTATGGTACACATCCCTATGCCACACATCTCTATGTCACACATCCCAATGCTACGATCACTATGACACCCCTTTCTTAGTTCTTATCTCAGCCACTATGGATATTACCTGTGAACAGCAGACCCTCTGGCATGAAGGGCCCTCCTATCACGAAGAACAGCTCATCTCCATGGTCGGCTTTGACAAAATCTGGTTTAGAATCCTTAAAGATTGATGGACGGCGCTGGAATTCATAGAAGTAGACTGGATTCCCGGCATCTGTTGGCCAATAATCAGAAAGCATGGAGGAAACGGGTGCATTGAGAAACCATGGAGGAAACGGGTGCATTGAGAAACCATGGAGGAAACGGGTGCATTGAGAAAGCATGGAGGAAACGGGTGCATTGAGAAAGCATGGAGGAAAAGGGTGCATTGAGAAAGCATGGAGGAACAGGTGCATTGGGAAAGCATGGAGGAACGGGTGCATTGAGAAAGCATGGAGGAACGGGTGTATTGAGTAAGCATGGAAGAACGGGTGTATTGAGTAAGCATGGAAGAACGGGTGTATTGAGTAAGCATGGGTGGAATGGAAATGGTGTAGTAAAGTAGACTGGTCACTGGGCCTATGATGTAACATACGCACTCAGTACCAAACGTGCACAGATTTATCAAGCCTTGGATAGTGATAAATTGCACGGTGATAAAGCACCAACCAATCAGCCCTTAACTGTCTTTTTTCAAACACAGCCTGTAACATGGCAGTTAGGGGCTGATTAGTCGGTACTTTATCACCGTGCAATTTTAGCACTCTCCAAGGCTTGATAACCTGGCCATGGTTTCCCCAGAGCTCCGTTTCCATAGTAGGGAGCATTTCTGTGCCCCACGCTGCCCCCTGACAGCTTAGGACAGGCCTAGTGCATTGCTACAGCTGGACTTGGCAGGAGAGTTGGGTTGGAAGAGTAGATGGCTTGCTTCTGGCCGGCTTCCTCCATAGCTCGCGGCTCTCCTGCACTGCACTCTGGAGGAAGCACACAGGGGAGAGTTAGGGATGGGACAATACAGGCATAACCTCAATGTCACCATCAACACATGACCATCGGTGTCAGAGACCCATCGGCTGCTAAACATCGATGATGTTATATGCAAAGCGATTTATGGAAACATTTTGTCCATCTCTAGGAGAACGTCGCCCCTAAGTGTCAGGGTTATTTGTTGATATATAATGCATTAGTGGACCTTGTCATGGTTCCTTTTAACTGGTCTTCATGAAGGTGTAACCTCAACACCTTATTCCATAATACAGTATAACTACCTCATATGCTAGACCCAATAGAAGCTGCTGAGACAGGGGATGTGCTACGCCCGGGGTGGGCCTCATACCTCTATGATATTTGGACTTCTTAAGCGCCGGCATCACAAACATGAAGTCTCCGCACAGGTCAAACAAGCGGTTGCGGATTACAGCGGGATCGGTGGCGTCCCCCAGGTACTCATCCAGCAGCAGAGAGGTGGAGCCGACCAGAGGACCCTGGAACATTTACAGATATTGTCACACCATTAATCCCAGTCTCCGGTTCCAGTCATGAGGCATAAACAGTGGCGGTTCTGCCGGGGTCAGGGCAGGGTCACCCCCAGCCTCGCTCACTGTGGGAAGCTGTATTACATATGTATATCAGTAGTGATGTAATAGAATTTTATAAAGGATAAGACAGGAATATGTATCACATGTATCACATAATGGTATACACCTAGAGATGGTTATTGGGCTGTGAGCCAGTCTAATTGTTCATTAAATGAGTAACATGTACTGACTAATTGTGAATAATTGTGAATAATTGTGAATAATTGGTGGGTGTCTGCCGGTGTGGTCTTCAGTATGCCGGCTCTTAGGATCCCGGCACACAGTATACCGGCGCTGGGATCCCGACAGCCCGCATACCGACACTTATTCTCCCTCGTGGGGGTCCACGACCCTCCTGGAGGGAGAATAAAATAGTGTGGTGCGTGTAGCGAGCCCGCAAGGGGCTCATTTGCGCTCGCCACACTGTCGGTAAGCCGCCGGTCGGGCGCCGGTATGCTGGTCGCCGGGAGCCCGGCCGCCGGCAGATTGTAGTGAACCCGTCTGCAGCATCCTTCCATTAGGCTACATGTCGCAGCCGGCACCGACTGTTTATACAGAACTGTGCATTATAAAGCCTGTGTGTATTATGTTTTATATCTTCTTATAACCTTACATCTGTTAACTTGCCGACAATATTTTTTCATTGTCGACATTTTGACTGCCAAAATGGTGTCTGCCGCCTCCATGACCATGTTGACCTCATGTCAGTGCCAACCTTTGAGGTGTCGCCATTTTGGGTGGGGCAGATGTAACATGTGCAGAGAGAGAGAGATTTGGGTGGGGTGTGTTCAAACTGCAATCTAATTTGCAGTGTAAAAATAAAGCAGCCAGTATTTACCCTGCACAGAAACAAAATAACCCACCCAAATCTAACTCTCTCTGCACATGTTATATCTGCAGTGCACATGGTTTTGCCCAACTGCTAACAAAATTCCTGCTGCGATCAACTTGGAATTACCCCCATGGGGAGAACAGTACATAACACAGTAAGCATTGCGTTCTATCATTCCAGGATCTAGGCTGCAACTTCATTACACTTTGCTAATCTTTATATGTTCTTCTAAAGTTCTCCTCAATGCCTTATAGTAGGTTAGGAGCATAACTGGCTCTTCTCGCCTTATACAGTATAACAATAGCATTCAGTCCTCCATACAGCCATATTCCTGCTGTCCTGGCCTTGCACTGACCTTGCGCATGTCAGGCCCTGCCCCCCCGCACAGGTACAAAAGCGTTGCACCGCGGTGATGCTTTTGTACCTGCAAGTAGCTCCCTATCTGCGCAGCTCCTGTGCACGGGCAGGGAGCTACCCGCTGCGTTCCGGGTCACAGCGGCTGTGTGACGTCACACAGCTGCCATGGCCCGCTCCCCCAATGGTCCAGGCCGCGCCCTGACAATGGCATTCTAATACCACCTCCCACCCCGCGACCACCTTTGCCTGTCAATCAGGCAGAGGCGATCGCAGCCAGTTAGATGCTGATAGCATCTCACTGGCCTCCCGGGGTGCGCAGGCGCAGTACGGCCGCTGCAGGTGCGCACTCCACATCGCTGCAGTCTGAATTACCCCCTAATTCCAGTCTCTGGTGTTATACGGAAGGTAAAATTGGGAGGAGAGGAGGAACAAGGCTCGGAAGCAACACTGAGGAGTGTAGGATGGATAGCCAGAGCTCATATAGCATATTGTTTCCTCCTGACGTAAGAGATGGGTATTGTATTACACCCGACAGAGTTACAAAACCGGATTTTATACACGTACGCGACCCGGCTGAGGCCCCTTTCAGAGTGGCGTCTGGATCTGGGCGACACAGGTGCAGTGCCGGCGCTTCGAGATGAGATCATCTCCAAGCGCCGACTCTTCCTATGCTGTGAACGGGTCCCGGATCATATCGACCCAGATTACCCATTCACACTGAGTCTTACCCGGGGTCCTCCTCACTAGCAGGGTTAGATTCCTGGGTTACTAGACCAAGATGGAGCCATTTCCACTGCCAGAAATCCCGGGTTCATGTGCAATAACCATGGACCTACACATCGGGGAATAAGGGGTATTAGTAATCAGAGAACACGGCGCACAGATCTCACCAGCAGGGGGATGTTCTCTAGCACTTTGTGGGCGGTTTCTCTGTCCATTCCTTCTCTAAAGCCGCTGATATTCAACGCCTGGCAATAACACATAAAACATGTTAAAATAGAGTTATCATCCAAAGATACCAATTGCCACGATCCTACCTTATTTCCACATTCTCTAACAACATCCACTCTAGACTTAGAGGGTTATTTAGGTTTGTCAGCGGACCCAAAAAGTTAGCAATTGGGCAAAATCATGTGCACTGCAGGGGGGGCAGATGTAACATGTGTAGAGAGAGTTAGATTTCTGTGGGTTATATTGTTTCTGTGCAGTCTAAATACTGTCCGCTTTATTTTTACACAGCAATTTAGATTTCAGCTTGAACACACCCCACCCAAATCTAACTCTCTCTGCACGTGTTACATCTGCCCCACCTGCAGTGCAGCATGGTTTTGCCCAATTGGTAACTATTTTGATTTGCTAACAAACCTGAATAAGCCCCTTTATCCGCAAAATAACTTATTGTACAGAGGGAGTAACGTACCATTGGAATCATCCAACCAAACTCCTGCTCCGTCACGCCAGTCATAAACGGAACAGGGCTAGTCTCCTTATCAGCCAGAATCTGTTCTACAGGCTTAGGAAAGAACGTTCCATCTATACTCCCGGGAAGGGGCAGGGATTTCTGCACAGATAGAGAAAGTGATAGATAGATAGATCAGGTCAGCGGCATTCATAGGGCATCATAACATGTGTGCAGAAGGCACATATATCAGATCTGTCTGTAATCATAGTGGCCTCGGGCAGTTACACAAATGGAAGTGTGTGTGTGTGTGTGTGTGTGTGTGTGTGTACGGTTACACTTCTATTATGTTTTATTGTGAGGGTAGTTTGTTAGTTTGTGTGCTTGCTGGAAGCTCAGCACTCATGGAAAAGGAGACCAGGGAAACAGGGGAAGACGTAAACCCAATTTTGATGCAGTTCTTTTATAATAGACAATGGTTTTGTGACGGCAACCACAGAGAGAATTCCCAAAATGATTGTAGGCAGCCACTGGGACACGTGAAGATACTGGTGGGCTTCTCTGTACAGACCCAGGTGGCTGCTTCTGGAGCATACGAGAGAAACAAAACAGTAGATTCTTCTTAAACAGACCAGTATGGGTGGAAGCTGGCTCAGCGTGTCTGTGGTCTCTGAATCACACTGGAACCGAGTCTGTAACTATGTGACTTTCCTTCCACATCTGTATTAAAGCTGAACCCGACGCAGAGCATCACAAGAACAGCTGTACATGTATGTGCGTATAGACTACATATGAAGAACATGCTATGTTCCTCTGCTATCAGCCAATGACCCCAGGATCCCAGCTTTACCGCAGGAAATGTAGCACTGACTCAGAGCTGGTGATCTTGTGACTGCTAGCAGCAGCTGTCTGTAGTGATGTGCATTTAGGGCTTCTTCATGTCATAGGTGAGAACTGTACGGTGGTGCTCGTTATCTGTATATATAGCCTTCCCTGTGTGCCCAGCGTTATACGGTGATACAGGGTAATATGATGACATGTACAGTACCAGGCTGGAAGCTATAGCAATGATCTCCTCTTCAGTTTTTGTCCTGAAACAGTCCAGCATCTTGTTCTGGTCACAACCGGACACATTTGAAACGATCTGCAAAATTTGCAATTATCCGGTTACAAGAAGATCTGCAGTGATTCCCAATATTCACTAGGACAGCGTTTCCACATGCATATGTTTAGCACTTGAGCTCAGCTTTGAAGTGACTATAGGGTTGGATTCCCTTGCTATAGAGCAACCTGTACCTAATCAGACAAAAACTCACCAAATGTCCAGCAGTATACACTGCTGCACCTGTGTATAATGCCCACATGTGTATATACCGCTGCACCTGTGTATAATGCCCACATGTGTATATACCGCTGCACCGATGTATGATACCCACATGTATATACTGCTGCACCTGTGTATGATATCCACATATATTATATTATATATATATATATATATATATATATTGTTGCACCTGTGTATAATGCCCACATGTATATACTGCTGCACCTGAGAATAATGCCCACATGAACCCTTTGGCTCATATATTATGTGTAAATCTGTCTCTGGTACTAGCCAGTGCCTCCTGAGCAATTTACCTTACTGCACGTCCCTGCCAAGATGGCCGTCTATAGTGTATGTGCGCATGCGCTGCTACATATTGTTCACTGTATGAATGACATGGTGGAGAACGGCCGTCCTGCTCTTAGATCCAGAAACTTGAGCCTTCACCATGCAATACCGCTGTTCCAGAATCCTGCACCGCTACCTGAAACTAAGGGACAGTCACTGGCTGGTGAGCCGTCTACACCCTGCTCCACTACAGACCCTGCTTCATCCAACCAAGCAGTGTAACCAGGGAGTGTAGTAGGGTATGCCAGCGGACGGACTCCTGGCGACCAGCATACTGGCGCCAGAATCCTGACCACCGGCATGCAGACAGCTGGGCAAACGCAAATGAGCCCCTTGCGGGCTCGCCACGCTATCTATTCTCCATCCAGGGGGGTCGTGGACCCCCCCAAGAGGGAAAAGAACTGTCTGTATGCTGACGGTCGGGATTCCGGCGCCGTATGCTGGTCGTAGGGAGCCCGGCCGCTGGCAAAGTGAAGACCACCCGTAACTAGGAGTACCATCACTTTGGTAATAAACCACATTGCCTGGTTAGTGGTTAAGCCCCTGGACTTGTTCTTGCCTAAATTACAAGCCACTGGTCTGACAGTGGCTGGTGTGTACAGTACTCTGCTCAACACCAGACTGCAAACACATTCCCAACAGGTGATGGTCCCAGACACAGAAGAGTGAAAGTGTCACTAGGTATCCAGGCACACTGCATGAAAGCACCAAGAGTGCATAACTGTAACAGACACCCAGGACAGTAAAGGGTCTATTTACTAAGCATTGGAGAGAGATAAAGTACCAGCCGATCAGCTCCTAACTGCAATGCTACAGAGGATGTTTGAAAAGTTACAGCTAGGAGCTGATTATTGGTACTTTTATCTTTCCCTAAGGCTCAGAAAATAGACCCCTAAAATACAGAAGGGGCACCTCAATATACAAATGGGAGAAGAATCACCAAAGCATACAGACTGTATAAAGAAGCAGTGGGAAGTTTGTTATTAACACCAGACCAGCGCGGAGGCACCATCTTGGCCACATGTAAAAGATATTCATGAAGAAGTGAAAAGTAGAGATGAGTGGGTTCGGTTCTCCGAGAACCGAATTCCCCCGAACTTCACGTGGTTTACACGGGTCCGAGGCGGCGTCGGTTCTTCCCGCCTTACTCGCAAAACCCGAACGGGGGAAAATATCATCATCCCGCTGTCGGATTCTCGCAAGATTCGGATTCCATATAAAGAGCCTTGCTTCGCCACCATTTTCACTCGTGCATTGTAGATTGAGCGGAGAGGACGTGGCTACGTTCCCTGAGTGAAAAGCTCAATATCAGCTCAATATCTGTGCTCAGTATCAGTGCTGCATTGTGGTGACCAGTATACTACAGTACAATAGTCCATTACTGCATCTTGCTGCTCCGTGTCAGTTCTAGTATCCTCATCAGTGCTCAATATCTGTGCTCAGTGTCAGTGCTGCATTGTGGTGACCAGTATACTACAGTACAATAGTCCAGTGCTGTTCTCGCTGCCCAATGTCAGTTCTAGTATACTCATCAGTGCTCATTGTCTTGCTGCTGCATTGTGGTGACCAGTATACTACAGTACAATAGTCCAGTGCTGTTCTCACTGCCCAGTGTCAGTTCTAGGATCCTCATCAGTGCTCAGTATCACTACACATTGTCTTGTGCTGCATTGTGGTGACCAGTATACTACAGTACATTACTAAAAGTCCAGTGTCTTGTGCTGCATCTTGCTGCTGTAGGGTGCTGTGGTAGTGTCCTGTCACTGTGCATAGGTCAACATCATTCCAGTCATAGTGATATCTGGTATCTATCTAGTGGTATCTAATTCCAGATATTACTGCCATCTAATTCCAGATATATTACTGGCATATAATTCCACACATTAAAAAATGGAGAACAAAAATTTGGAGGGTAAAATAGGGAAAGATCAATATCCGCTTCCACCTAGTGCTGAAGCTGCTGCCACTAGTCATTGCAGAGACTATTCAATGCCATCAACGTAGTCTGCCAAGGCCGATGCCCAATGTCATATTAGAGAGCATGTAAAATCCAAAAAACTAAAGTTCAGTAAAATGACCCAAAAATCAAAATTAAAAGCGTCTGAGGAGAAGCGTTAAATTGCCAATATGCTTTTTACGACACGGCGTCGCAAGGAATGGCTGAGGCCCTGGCCTATGTTCATGGCTAGTGGTTCAGCTTCACATGAGGATGGAAGCACTCATCCTCCCGCTAGAAAAATGAAAAGAGTTAAGCTGGCAAAAACACAGCAAAGAACTGTGTGTTCTTCTAAATCACAAATCCCCAAGGGGAGTCCAATTCTGTCGGTTGCGATGCCTGACCTTCCCAACACTGGACGGGAAGAGGTGGCTCCTTCCACCATTTGCACGCCTCCTGCAAGTGCTGGAAGGAGCACCCACAGTCCAGTTCCTGATAGTCAAATTGAAGATGTCAGTGTTGAAGTACACCAGGATGAGGATATGGGTGTTGCTGGTGCCGTGGAGTAAATTGACAAGGAGGATTCTGATGGTGAGGTGGTTTGTTTAAGTCAGGCACCCGGGGAGACACCTGTTGTCTGTGGGATGAATAAAGCCATTGACATGCCTGGTCAAAATTAAAAAATAAAATAAAATCAGAAATGCAGAAAATTGGTGTCAAGCCATGTGTTGCCTTTGTCAAGCTGTAATAAGTAAAGGTAAGGACGTTAACCACTTAGGAACATCCTCCCTTATACGTCACCTGGAGCGCATTCATCAGAAGTCATTCACAAGTTCAAAAACTTTGGGTGACAGCTGAAGCAGTCCACTGACAACTAAATCCCTTCTTCCTCTTGTACCCAAGCACCTGCAAACCACCCCACCAACTCCCTCAATGTTAATTTCCTCCTTAGACAGGAATGCCAATAGTCCTATAGGCCATGTCACTGGCAAGTCTGACGAGTCCTCTCCTAACTGGGATTCCTCCGATGGATCCTTGAGTGTAACACCTACTGCTGCTGGCGCTGCTGTTGTTGCTGCTGGGAGTCGATCATCATCCCAGAGGGGAAGTCGGAAGACCACTTGTACTACTTCCAGTAAGCAATTTACTGTCCAACAATCCTTCGGATGAAATATCACAGCAGTTATCCTGTTGCAAAGTGGATAACTCAGGCCTTGACAACTATGTTGGTGTTAGACGTGCGCCCGGTATCCGCCGTTAGTTCACAGGGACTTATAGAATTGCTTGAGGTAGTGTGTCCCCGGTACCAAATACCATCTAGGTTCCACTTCTCTAGGCAGGCGATACCGAGAATGTACACAAACGTCAGAAAAAGTCACCAGTGTCCTAAAAAATGTAGTTGTATCCACTGTCCACTTAACCACGGACATGTGGACAAGTGGAGTAGGGTAGACTAAGGACTATATGACTGACAGCCCACTGGGTAGATGTATTGCCTTCTGCAGCAACAACAGCAGCAGTGGCGACACCAGTAGCAGCATCTCGCAAATGCCAACTCGTTCCTAGGCAGGCTACGTTTTGTATCACCGCTTTCCAGAAGAGGCATACAGCTGACAACCTCTTACGGAAACTGAGGAACATCATCGCAGATTGGCTTACCCCAATTGGACTCTCCTGGAGATTTGTGACATTGGACAACGCCACCAATATTGTGTGTGCATTACATGAGGGCAAATTCCAGCACGTCCCATGTTTTGCACATACAATGAATTTGGTGGTGCAGAATTATTTTAAAAACCGACAGGGGCGTGCAGGAGATGCTGTCGGTGGCCCAAAGAATTGCGGGCCACTTTCGGCATTCAGCCACCGCGTACCGAAGACTGGAGTACCAGCAAACACTCCTGAACATGCCCTGCCATCAGCTGAAGCAAGAGGTGGTAACGAGGTGGAATTCAACCATCTATATGCTTCAGAGGATGGAGGAGCAGCAAAAGGCCATTCAAGCCTATACATCTGCCTACAACATAGGCAAAGGAGGGGGAATGCACCTGACTCAAGAGCAGTGGAGAATGATTTCAATGCTGTGCAAGGTTCTCCAGCCTTTTGAACTTACCACACGTGAAGTCAGTTCAGACACTGCCAGCCTAAGTCAGGTCATTCCCCTCATCAGGCTTTAGCAGAAGAAGCTGGAGAGATTGAAAGAGGAGCTAAAACGGAGCGATTCCGCTAGGCATGTGGGACTTGTGGATGGAGCCCTTCATTCGCTTAACCAGGATTCATGGGTGGTCAATTTGTTGAAATCAGAGCACTAAATGTTGGCCACTGTGCTCGATCCTAGGGTTAAAGCCTATATTGTATCTCTCTTTCCGGCAGACACAAGTGTGCAGATGTTCAAAGACCTGCTGGTGAGACACTTGTCAAGTCAAGTGTAACGTGACCCGCCAACAGCTCCTCCTTCATTTTCTACCGCCACTGGAGTTGCCAGGAAAAGGATACATTTTCCAAAACCACCCGCAGGCGGTGATGCAGGGCAGCCAGGAGCAAAAACTGACACCTGGTCTGGACTGAAGGACCTGCCAACGAGTACTGACATGTCGTCTACTGTCACTGCATATGATTCACCCAAATCCGACAATAATTCTTAAGGGAGGTTTTGCCAAAATGTGTCCGAATCCCAAAAACACGACTGCTGAACCAAATCCAAAACACAAAGCCCGAAAAATGCCCGCTGCACATCTCTAGTGAAAAGAGTGGAGAAGTGAGCCAGTAGGAGAAGTTGCCCATGCCAACTAATCATATGTTACACATTATTTTATAGAATGCACTTGACAGATGCTACTTTAAAGCTGATTGGTTGCCATGGACAACTTCTCCACTGGCTCACTTCACTCTTTCACTGCTTCATGAATAGACCCCAGAGAGGACTGCAGCAGAACAAAAAGAAAGTGTGTTTTAATCTAAAAGGTGTCACAGCAAACACATTTACAAAACCAGATCTGCAGAGTAATGGCTGTAAGGAACACACACAGAAATTACATCTAGAAATGGTGTTAACTGAACTTAAATGTACGGAGAACTACACTACCTGGAAATTTGATACAGTAATTCAACTTAGGTGGAAAACAGTGCAAAGTTAACAATAGACACAGTTAGAGGAAAGCTATTACAGTTTTAGAAACATGATAGCCACTGAAAGGATTCTTGGTATATTGATTCAGGTGTAACAAGACATTAAGCTGCAATGAGGAGTGGTTCACCAAGATAAATGAGTGTGACTCTATCGCAATCAATCAAAGGAAATGGCAATCACACATTGACAGCCACAAAAGTTGGGACAGTTAAAGTTTTCATGAGAATTAGATCAAGAATAAAAAAGTTACACAAATCCAAAATGTATTCTATGTACCAGTGATGGGAACAAATATTAACACCATCAGTGTCCTACAGCAAAGAGGTCACAAAGTTCAATTTGACCAAGGAAAGTGCATTGGGAGAAACAGAAGTGGGGCAATCATCGATACAAGGCACAAGTCTTCATCAATTGCTAAGCAATGATGACAAATGAGTCACAGTCTCTGGAACTCAGAGAGAGAAGATTTGGTCACCTTGGATATGACAGTGTTCAGAAGCTGCAGAACAGGATAGTTACAGGAATGGTTACAGGAATGTCAGTGACTAACACAGAGATATCTGCCTGTGAAAGCTGCATATTTGGGAAACAAAGCTATGAACTGTTTCCAAAGTCAACCAAAAGAGCTACAGCACCACTTGAAATATTACATTCAGACGTTTGTGGACCAGTGGAAGTAAAGTCTGTCAGTTGATACAGATCCTTTGTGACATTTATTGATGACTGCACGAGAAAAAACACACTTACTGTATACTTCATAAAGGAGAGATCTGAAGTGGCAAAGAAGATTGCAGACTACAAGAGACGCAAAGTTCTGAGATCTAATAACGGTGGAGAGTATCTCAAGAGATATGTGGAACAATTCATGAGAAAACAGGATTTTAATTACATACCGGTAAATCCTTTTCTCGTAGTCCGTAGAGGATGCTGGGGTTCACATTAGTACCATGGGGTATAGACGGGTCCACCAGGAGCCATTTGCACTTTAAGAGTATGAGAGAGTGGGCTGGCTCCTCCCTCTTTGCCCCTCCTACCAGACTCCATCTAGAAACTGTGCCCGAGGAGACGGACATACTTCGAGAGAAGAAGGATTACACAGATAGTGGCGAGATTCACACAACAAGGCAAACCAAGCTAACTAGCTTGAAACTCAGCAACAGCTGAAAAACATTACTTAACCAAGTACCAACGCAGTACAAAACTAAAAACAAAGTCGTCTAAGTCGTTTTAAGTGAATTAAGTAAACACTGCAGGATAACGAAGCGCTGGGCGGGCACCCAGCATCCTCTACGGACTATGAGAAAACGATATACCGGTAGGTAATTAAAATCCTATTTTCTCTTACGTTCTAGAGGATGCTGGGGTCCACATTCGTACCATGGGGATGTACCAAAGCTTCCAGAACGGGAGGGAGAGCGCGGCGGGTCCTGCAGAACTGATTGACCAAACTTTAGGTCCTCAGAGGCCAAAGTATCGAACTTGTAGAACTTAGGAAATGTGTTCGACCCTGATCAAGTAGCCGCTCGGCAAAGTTGTAAAGCCGAGACACCCGGGCAGCCGCCCAAGATGAACCCACCTTACGAGTAGAGTGGGCCTTAACAGATTCTGGACACGGCAATCCTGCCATAGAATACGCATGCTGGATAGTGAACCTGATCCTGAGAGAAATCGTCTGCTTAGAAGCAGGACCCCCAAGTTTCTTCGGATCATACAGGACAAAGAGTCCGATTTTTTGTGATGAGCAGTCCTCTTCACATAGATTTTCAAAGCCCTCACAACATCCAAGGACTTAGAAGTAATTGAGGAGTCAGTAGACATGGCACCACAGTAGGTCGGTTGATATGAAAAGGCGACACAACCTTTGGAAGAAACTGCTGACGCATCCTAAGCTCAGCTCTATCTTCATGGAAGATCAACTAGGGGCTCTTACACAAAGCCCCCCTCTCCGACACACGTCTAGCAGAAGCTAAGTCCAACAAAGTTACAGCCTTCCATGTGAGAAACTTGACCTCAACCTCCTGTAGAGGCTCGAACCAAGCCAATTGGAGGAACTGCAACACCACGTTAGGATCCCAGGGTGCCGTATGTGCCACAAAGGGAGGCTGGATGTGCATGACCCCTTTCAAGAAAGTCTGAACCTCAGGGAGGGAAGCTAGCTGTTTTTTTTGGGGGAAAAAATGGATAGGGCCGAAATCTGGACCTTTACGGATTTCCAACCTCAGGCCCATATCCACACCTGCTTGCAGGAAGAAGAGAAACCATCCTAGTTGAAACTCCACCGTAGGAAACTTCTTGGATTCACACCAAGACACATACGTTTTCCAAATGCGATGGTAATGTTTAGACGTTACTCCTTTCCTACCCTGTATCAGGGTAGGAATAACCTTGTTTGGAATGCCTTTCTGAGCTAATATCTGGCGTTCAACCTCCATGCTGTCAATCGTAGCCACGGTAAGTCTTGATAAGTGAATGGCCCCTATTGTGGTAGGTCCTCCCAAAGAGGAAGAGGCCTCGGATCTTCCAGCAGAAGACCCAGAAGATCCACGTACCAAGCCCTTCTTGGCCAGTCCGGAGCAATGAGGATTGCCTGAACTCTTGTTCTCCTTATGAGTTTTAGAACTCTTGGAATGTGTTCCGCCCTGCCGGTTTATGTAGGCCACTGCCCTTACATTGTCCGACTGTACTTTAATGGTTCGATCTCGCTGAAGATGAGCCACTTGGAGAGGACCGTTGTAAACTGCTCTTAGTTCCAGAATGTTTATCTGAAGTCTGGGTTCCAGGCTTGACCACCTTCCTTGGAAGATTACCCCCTGAGTGACAGGACCCCAGCACCTGAGACTTGCATCCGTGGTTAGAAGGAGCCAATCCTGAATCCCGAACCTGCAGCCCTCCAGAAGGTGAGGTAATTGCAGCCACCATAGGAGTGAAATCCTTGCTTTAGGCGACAGACGTATTCTCTGGTGCATGTGGAGATGTGAACCTGACCACTTGTCCAGGAGATCCAGTTGGAAAGACAGACCATGAAACCTTCTGTACTGTAGAGCCTCGTAAGAGGCAAACATCTTCCCCAGAAGGCGAGTGCACTGGTGAACAGATACCAGGGTGGGCTTCAGGACGTCCCAGACCATTGTTTGAATCACCAATGCTTTCTCCTCTGGTAGAAACACCCTCTGTACTTCTGTGTCGAGGATCATTCCTAGAAAAGAATCTCCTTGTCGGCTCCAAATGTGATTTTGGTAGGTTCAGGATCCAACCGTATTCCCTGAGCAGATAAGTTGTGAGAACAATGGACTGCAACAACAACATCTCCCTGGACGATGCCTTTATCAGCAGATCAACCAGATATGGGATGATGTACACCCGTGCCTGCGGAGGAGAACTATCAGCTTGGTGAACACCCTCGGTGTTGTGGGGAGGCCGAACGGTAGTGCCTGAAACTGAAAGTGACTGTCTAACAGTGCGAATCGGAGATAAGCCTGATGCGGCGGCCAAATCTGAACGTGGAGGTACGCATCATTGATATCAAGGGATGCCAGGAACTCCCCCACCTCCAGACCTGAGATCACCGCTCTTAGAGACTCCATTTTGAATTTGAACTCCCTCAGAAAAGAGTTTAGCGATTTCAAGTTCAAAATTGGCTTGACTGAACCCTCCTGTTTCGGTACCACGAAAAGGTTCAAATAATAACCTTTGTTTTGCATATGAGGTGGAACTGGGACAATGACCTGTGACTGTTCCAATTTTTGGATGGCTTCCTGTAGGACAGCTCTTTTTGCCAATAATGCTGGCAAGCCTGATTTGAAGAAACGGTCAGGTGGGAGTTCTTGAAAATTCCAGTCAGTACCCCTGGGACACAATATCCTATACCCAGGTATCCAGGCCGGACACCCAAACGTGGCTGAAATGCCTGAGTCTCGCCCACATCGGCCCCTCCTCCAGCCTGTGCGGTCCACCGTCATGCTGAGGATTTTGATGTACCAGAAGCAGGCTTCTGTTCTTGGGAACCTGCAGTAGCAGTTTTTGGGGATTTTGCCCGACCTCCTCTAAAGAAGGTGTTAGAAGGCTTGGTCCTCTTTGTTTTAGCCATCCGAAAGGACTGTGATGTAGAAGAAAAATGTTTCTTTGTAGCTGGCGAGGCTGAGGGAAGAAGGGGTGACTTACCCGCGGTTGCCGTGGAAATACACGCATCCAACGCCACCCCAAATAGAGCCTGACCTGTGTAGGGTATGGTCTCCACACCTCTCCTGGATTCCGCGTCGGCAGACCATTCGCGTAGCCAGAATCCCCTGCGAGCCGAGACAGACATGGAAGATATCCCTGCAGCCATCGAACCCAGGTCTTTCATGGATTCCACCATACATCCTGCAGAATCCTGTATGTTACGTAAAAACAAATCAACGTCACTTTTATCTATTGTATCAAAGTCCTCAAGCAACGCGCCTGACCACTTTACAATAGCTTTAGAAATCCATACACAGGCAATAGTAGGTCGCAGTATCGCCCCTGAAGTCGTGTATATGGATTTTAGCGTAGTGTCAATTTTGCGATCTGCCGGTTCTTTTAATGCGGTAGATCCGAGACAGGTAAAACCACCTTCTTTGACAGTTTGGAAACAGATGAGTCAACTATGGGTGGGTTTTCCCATTTCTTTCTATCCTCCTCAGGGAAGGGTAAAGCAATCAGAACCTTTCTTGGGATCTGGAATTTTTTCCCCGGTTTATCCCAGGATTTTTCAAATATAGCATTAAATTCTTTAGATGCTGGGAAGGTTAGCGAGGCTTTCTTATTATCCGTGAAATAAGCCTCCTCAACCTGCTCAGGTGTTGTGTCAACAATATTCAACACCTCTCTAATGGCCTCAGTCATCAACTGCACTCCTTTTGCAAGAGATGTCCCCCGCAGCACATCCCCATCACCGTCTGCAGTATCAGAATCAGTATCCGTGTCATCTTGTATAATCTGGGCAAGAGCACGTTTTTTTTGAGGGTGTACACTAGTGCCCCCAGAAGGAACAGAACCGGACCAAACCGCCATAGAATTCTGTAAAACCTGAGTTGCAGTCTCACTAGGGTATTCAATTATCTGCAAATTCGCTGCAATTTTTCACCCGAAAATTTTTAGCGGCAATCGGCCGAAAATTGCCGCGAAAACGTTCCGTTTCGACCTATTCAATTCCGACCGGGTTTCACGTGAAAATTCTTGCAGTGAAAAGTGCAGGTGAAAATGGGGAAATCGGCCTGTACCCCAAAAAATGCTAAACTAACATAGGAAAACAGAAGAGAAGTGTGTTAGAGATCACATTAGAGAGTTTTTGGGGACTTAAATTGTGTGAAATGGCTGTTATATGCATTTTTTTAAAAATACAAAAAAAATGATAGAAAGCAAGTTTTTTTGAGCAAAATAAATGCTCTCATTAAATTTGGGGTACATGAAAATGGGTATAAGTATATATTTGGGTCATTTTAGGGTACTTAAAAAAAAAGTGGAAACAGACCGATTACTCCCATCTGCAAGCCTAAAAAACACCTGTCCCACTCATAAAGCACCCCAATATACCTGTCCCATACCTTGAACCTCAATTTCCATCACTTTTTACTTTTTCACCCCAAAAATGACATGTCATTATTGGCCAATTAAAAATAATTAAAAACTTCAACGTGCCTAATTAGTCATTAAGGGAGGTGTCCCAGGAGTTCTGTACCATATCCAAACATTTTTACCTTAAAATAGTGACTTTTCCCAACTTTTCACCTGCTTCAGAGTAGGTGAAGTGAAATTAGTGAAAAAATGATCAGTGATAAATTTTCCAGGATAATTGAATAGGCTGTAATTGCGTTTCACGTGAAAAGTCTGTTTTTTCACCCGAAAACCGGACTTTTCACGTGAAAAGTCCGTTATCACTGCTAATTGAATATACCCCTCAGTCTGTGCTACCCTAGTAGAAATCTGAGAAATCATACCCTTGAGAGGCTAACCACTCAGGCTCCCTTTCAGGGATCTGTGATAAAACAGTACAATCCGGATTACATGGGAACTATCCTCTGCAGCATATGACACAGAGTCCCTAGACATGGGTTTTGGAGACCGCAAACACTTCATACACACACAGGGACAGGACAGATACAGTTTCCCCCAAAGAATGCCAAGAGAGCCACAGAGATTGGAGCCAACTCACACACAGCGCTTTTTTAGATAGAGGGAAGCCACTACCCAGCGCTTACTGTGCACCTTAATAGGCTACACAGCCTCACCCCCCTCTACAACCCCCTGGTACCGTACAGGATAGCTGGAGTTGATTTGGAGGGACAGCTCTCCCTGTCAGCATCTCCACAGTGATCTGCAGGCAGGAAATATGGCGCTGAACGCTGCTGGGTCCGCTCTGAGGAAAAGCTCCGCCCCCTTTCATAGCGCAGCTTCCCGCTCCACTGTTTGTTTATACTGGCCTGAGGATTATGCTGGCATAGGAACCGGGGCCCCTGACAGACTTGAATACCAGTGTAGGGTACGGCGCTAGCTCGGGGTGCCCCTCACAGTGCCGCACTAAGTACCGCTGAGCCTCTGGAGTCCAGTTAGTACTGCGCTCCCACCCTGTTGCCGCCATCTTCACACCGGCTCCCTGCTTGATAGGGGAGCTGGTGATTCACTCCCCACTTGAATCTTTTGGCTCTGTAAGAGGGTGGCGGCATGCTGTGTCACCTGTGGCGGTGAATGATCTTTCCCCTCAGGAGCTCAGTGTCCTGTCAGTGGAGATAGTGGCTCAGACCCCTCGGGCGGACACAACCCCCCCCACCCCCCCCCCCTTAGTCCCACGAAGCAAGGAGGCTGTTGCAAGCAGCCTCCCTGTGCCTATACTCTAATAAAAAAATAAAACCAGACAAACTGCTATGGAGCTCCCCTAGCTGTGACCGGCTCCTCCGGGCACATTTTCTAAACCGAGTCTGGTAGGAGGGGCATAGAGGGAGGATTCAGCCCACACTCTCACACTCTTAAAGTGCTAATAGCTCCTAGTGTACCCGTCTATACCCTATGGTACGAATGTGGACCCCAGCATCCTCTAGGATGTAAGAGAAAATATGGAATAGAACACAGGTTCTCAAACTCGGTCTTCAGGACCCCACACAGTGCATGTTTTGCAGGTAACCCAGCAGGTGCACAGATGTATCAATTACTCACTGGCAAATTTTAAAAGGTCCACAGGTGGAGCTAATTATTTCACTTGTGATTCTGCGAGGAGACCTGCAAAACATGCACTGTGTGGGGTCCTGAGGACAGAGTTTGAGAACCTATGGAATAGAACATCAGTTGACCATTGCTTACAGTTTAGAGCGAAACAGTGTTAGTGAACTAGCAAAGCATACACTAGTGGAGAAAGTAAGGCACATGCTTGCTGAAGGACATAAACCTAGAGAAACAGTGGCCCTCATTCCGAGTTGTTCGCTCGGTGTTTTTCATCGCATCGCAGTGAAATTCCGCTTAGTGCGCATGCGCAATGTTCGCACTACGACTGCGCCAAGTAACTTTGCTTTGAAGATAGTATTTTTACTCACAGCTTTTTCATCGCTCCGGCGATCGCATTGTGATTGACAGGAAATGGGTGTTACTGGGCGGAAACACAGCGTTTTAGGGGCGTGTGACTGAAAACGCTACCGTTTCCGGAAAAAACGCAGGAGTGGCCGGAGAAACGGTGGGAGTGCCTGGGCGAACGCTGGGTGTGTTTGTGACGTCAACCAGGAACGACAAGCACTGAAATGATCGCACAGGCAGAGTAAGTCTGAAGCTACTCTAAAACTGCTACGAGGTTTGTGATCGCAATATTGCGAATACATCGGTCGCACTTTTAAGAAGCTAAGATACACTCCCAGTAGGCGTAGGCTTAGCGTGTGTAACTCTGCTACATTCGCCTTGCGAGCGAACAACTCGGAATGAGGGCCAGTAATGGGTGTAAGCCATTTCCATAGTTCTCTACTTAGAGAACCGTTCTACAGCAGCTGCCCTAAAGGCCATAGCACCAATTAAGCATACTTGCCTACCTGACCCTCTCCATGAGGGAGAAAATGCTCTGTTCCTGGACTTTCCTGGTAATGTATGATTGCCATCACCTGTGGTGAGCTAGTTAATTGATAAGAAAGGTGTTTCACCACAGGTAAAGGCAATCATACATTACCAGGAAAGTCCAGCAACAGAGCATTTTCTCCCTCATGAAGAGGGTCAGGTAGGCAAGTATGCAATTAAGGCCTGTTCAAAGAGAAAACCAAGTGTAAAACATCTAAGAACATGTGGGAGTACTGCTTATGTCCATATACTAAAGGAAAGAAGATGCTAGCTGGATTTAAAATCAATAAACTGCATAATGCTCAGTTATTCTCATGAAAGTAAAGCATGCTTGCCTACCTGACCCTCTCCATGAGGGAGAAAATGCTCTGTTCCTGGATTTTCCTGGTAATGTATGATTGCCATCACCTGTGCTGAGCTAGTTAATTGATAAGAAAGGCGTTTCACCACAGGTGATGGCAATCATACATTACCAGGAAAGTCCAGGAACAGAGCATTTTCTCCCTCATGGAGAGGGTCAGGTAGGCAAGTATGAAGTAAAGGCTATAGATCAGGCATTCCCAACCGCGGTCCTCAAGGCACACCAACAGTGCAGGTTTTAGCGATATCCAGGCTGAAGCACAGATGGTAAACTCAAAAAATAACTGAGCTACTAATTAAGTGCTGAAGCCTGGATATCACTAAAACCTGCACTGTTGGTGTGCCTTGATGACCGTGGTTGGGAATGTCTGCTATAGATTGTGGAATCCAGCTACAAGGAAGCTTGTCAAGTCACGGGATAATATATTTAAAGAGACAAAACAAGGTACAGAAAAGCTGGATTTTGGCATGCAGAGCACATGTGTCATTGGACATGCCAGTAGCTAGAGCCTGGTAAGCTGAGCCTACTATGGATCACAGCAAAGGGTTGACCCTAATTAAGTTAACAGTCATTAGGTCAGCCACTATTGGTCAACATGGCAAAGGTAGACATGATGAAAAGGTCGACACATGAAAAGGTCAACAGGGACAAAAGGTTGACACTGTAAAAGGTCAACCCAGAAAAGGTTGACGCACCATTTTTTTTTTAAATTGTTTGGTGTCGTTTTCACCATCACAGCACATGGAACCCCAATTAGTGTACACATCCCCTCACATGGCTTGCTAGCTTCGTGCAAGGTTACTTTTCCTATTCGTACTACACGTGGACGGCAAAATATGAAAAAGTAAAAAAAAAATTACACACTACAAATATGAAAAACGCCCAAAAAAGCAGTGTCGACCATATGCATGTCGACCGTCTCTACCAGTCGACCATAAGCACTTTCGACCTAATGACCACGTCAACATTTTGTCCATGTCGAACTAATGCATGTAGACTATTGGTGGTAAATGTATTGACTGTCGACATAATTAAGGTCGATCATCCAGATACCAACTGAACCAGAGGCTACCAGCATGGAAATTCTACCACAACAAAAGATCATCTGTTAGATCAAACATCGGTAAATCACCCAGAATAAATGATGAGAGATTTAAAAACATTGCATACTGTGTGCCTAAGGAGATCCAAAAGCAACAGTCAAAGACTGATTGGTGTGAATCGAAGTCCACAACAGGAATAGAGACTTTTCAAGAGCTCGGAGTCCATAGTACAAATGACATCCAGCATCTAGACAGTGACAACAGTCCAAAAGTTCTGAATCAAGAGACTGTTACTTCATTTACTGCCCACCTATAGTGTATCTGCGCATAAGCGGCGCTAGGGCACACATTGGTGCAGAGAGTGAGGGGTAAGCAGGTACGTTTTACCCAGGCCTGATGGAGAGGCCCAGAAGGGTCCCAAGAGCACCCCAATCTCACCTGGCAGCAGCACTTTCAGCTCTTCTCCACGCTGCTGTGTGCTGGGCTGCAATGTGGCCAGGAAGGCACGTAAAGTACTATATTTTCAGTATTTTTTTTAAGTGTTCAGGGCCACGCCTCCCATGATTAGGCCACACACCCCAAAAAAGAACATAAGCCTGGCCAGGCTATCTACTGCCCTGAGGGCACCCCAGGGTGCCACGATACTCTGTTTGGGAGCCACTTAAAATCCACCACAAGATTCCACACAAAACAGTCTAACAATTCTCACAGGAGCTGAAAGCAGCAGATTCCTGTGTTCACCTCAAAGTTACTCTGCATAACCAACCCCTGTCTGTGTGCCAGGCTCAGCTAGTGGTAGGAGCAGGATCCCCAGCAGCACAGAGTAGGGATGTCAGGCTGCTGTCACACTGATACAAGAAGCCACAGGCTGAGAGTTATATAGTGGTAGGAGCAGGATCCCCAGCAGCACAGAGTAGGGATGTCAGGCTGCTGTCACACTGATACAGGAAGCCACAGGCTGAGAGTTATATAGTGGTAGGAGCAGGATCCCCAGCAGCACAGAGTAGTGATGTCAGGCTGCTGTCATACTGATACAGGAAGCCACAGGCTGAGAGTTATATAGTGGTAGGAGCAGGGTCCCCAGCAGCACAGAGTAGTGATGTCAGGCTGCTGTCACACTGATACAGGAAGCCAGAGACTGAGAGTTATATAGTGGTAGGAGCAGGGTCCCCAGCAGTACAGAGTAGTGATGTCAGGCTGCTGTCACACTAATACAGGAAGCCAGAGACTGAGAGTTATATAGTGGTAGGAGCAGGGTCCCCAGCAGTACAGAGTAGTGATGTCAGGCTGCTGTCACACTGATACAGGAAGCCACAGACTGAGAGTTATATAGTGGTAGGAGCAGGGTCCCCAGCAGCACAGAGTAGGGATGTCAGGCTGCTGTCACACTGATACAGGAAGCCACAGGCTGAGAGTTATATAGTGGTAGGAGCAGGGTCCCCAGCAGCACAGAGTAGTGATGTCAGGCTGCTGTCACACTGATACAGGAAGTCACAGGCTGAGAGTTATATAGTAGAAGGAGCAGGGTCCCCAGCAGCACAGAGTAGGGATGTCAGGCTGCTGTCACACTGATACAGGAAGCCACAGGCTGAGAGTTATATAGTGCCAGGAGCAGGGTCCCCAGCAGCACAGAGTAGTGATGTCAGGCTGCTGTCACACTGATACAGGAAGCCACGGACTGAGGAGTTATATAGTGACAGGAGCAGGGTCCCCAGCAGCACGGAGTAGAGATTTCAGGGATTTGAGCTATAGATGCTAGAAGACTTAGGAATAGGAACAAATGCATATTTCTGTATATGGTGCAGGACCGGGTCTGTGCTGGTGTAAGATTGCAGTTACAGTATTTACATGATAACCACAGGACAGCTATATCCATTAGAAGATACTTACATTTCTGGTAAAAATAACTTCCTTGACTGAGTTGGCAATGAATCCTGGAATGATGGCTACTCCGCTCTCTGCAATGGCTCTGTGGAATAAGCCTTTGGCTAAGGGAGATACCATCTAGACATGGAAAACACACAGCATGTGAGAATTGTAAATAACAGTAACTTTTTTTTTGAATCAGGAAATAAATATTGAATAGTATTAGCGCTACACACTGATCACATTACCTGGGTGAGTTCTTAGCACGGAGGGATCATCCCACATCAGTGTTATATGTGCACATGCAGATGCTTTTTTGTATTTTACAGAACACATCAGTGATATATACAGTTATGTGCAGTCTTAGAGGCATTTCTTATAGCATTCCAATTTTACCCTCCGCCTTGTATGGACTAAATAGAGAGAATACAATATAAATATGATATTAATACATCATACCAGGACAGAGACACTGACTCCTCCAGCAGACTCCCCAAATATTGTGACAGAGTTGGGGTCCCCTCCAAAATTCACGATGTTCCCCTGAACCCACCGGAGCGCCTGCACCTGATCCAAGAATCCGTAGTTTCCCGGTAACTGCTCATCGCCAGAACTAGGACAGAGAAACACCGTCAGTTACATCACCTCTTACCAATATATAGAGCTGATTATCTATTAGAGCAGGAGATCTCAGCTCCAACCACCCAGCATCCACAGTAGGTCATGTTTTCAGGATTTCGGTCTGTGGAAGTAGGTGGGATAATTACTGACCCACATAGATTATTTCACCTGTGCAGGTTTACAGACATCCAGAAAACCTGACCTGTTGGGGGTACTTGTGTTGAGAACCATCACATTAGTGTAACCCCCCCGCCCCCTTTAATCCCAGGGGTATATGGGCTACCTACAATACTACCAATGTGCCTCCTCCCAAGTATTGGGAAGTATTTATGGGCCTACTTGGGAAAACCCACGTGTAAATGATACCATTGGAATGTAATGGTGCAATAAGAATTTGGTACAACAAGAGTACACAGTTATAGAAACCAATAGTGGTGTTTATTTTCCACTGACCACTTTAGCCGACCTTTTCTCAGTAACCTCTAACACGCTCATGTGAGAATCACAGTAATATGACATACGGATATTTATAATGGTTTGATGTATTCCGAGTAAATCATATACTGCTATTCATATTTATTATGTATTCAGTATATAGTAGAATGTACTTCTATAGGTATAAAGCTTACATTACAACACAATGAACCTCTGAAAATATAATGTTGCAATTAAATTCGGGTTTAAGTCAGAGTTGCCGCCTTCTGGGCTGCTCTCTCCGGGAGAGCAGCCCGTCGGCTCAGCAGGGGGGGGGGGGACGGGGGGGGGCCTGAGATGCCGTGCAGGGGGTGGGCCAGAGGCGTAACGGGGGCGGGGCTTCTGACAGCATCGTTCAAGCCACGCCCCCTGCTGTATAATGCCGCGATTACCGGCATTATACAGCAGGGGGCGTGGTTATGATGACGCGATTCAACAAGAATTGCGTCATCACCTGCCCGGACCGCCCACTTTACTCGTTAAGTGGGCGGCCGGGCAGAGGGGGACCCCTGTGACCGGGAGACTTGCCTGCTCTTCCGGGGGGCCGGGAGGGTCACCCGTTTTTCGGGAGCCTCCCGCCCATTCCGGGAGGGTAGGCAAGTATGGTTTAAATTAGTCTCTTTAGGTACTTTAGTAACTTTAGTGCACTCGTTGGGGCCCTTCTTTTTTTGTAAATCCAATATACTGTAGATGTGGCTCATGACCAATTGTCATACGACTTTAGCTGAAGAAATATGTAACTTTCCCGTATCTAGTGTTACTAGAAAATGTTCCAGGGTTGTTACAATAATATACCATTTAATGTAGACTTTCTCTAACGTCCTAGTTGATGCTGGGGACTCCGTAAGGACCATGGGGAATAGACGGGCTCCGCAGGAGACTGGGCACTCTAAGAAAGATTTAGTACTACTGGTGTGCACTGGCTTCTCCCTCTATGCCCCTCCTCCAGACCTCAGTTAGAATATGTGCCCGGCCAGAGCTGGGTGCTTTTAGTGAGCTCTCCTGAGCTTGCTAATAAGAAAGTATTTTAGTTAGGTTTTTTATTTTCAGAGAGCTTCTGCTGGCAACAGACTCTCTGCTACGATGGACTGAGGGGAGAGAAGCAAACCTACTAACTGCGGCTAGGTTGCGCTTCTTAGGCTACTGGACACCATTAGCTCCAGAGGGTTCGAATACAGGATCTTAACCTTGGTCGTCCGTTCCCGGAGCCGCGCGGCCGCCCCCCTCGCAGAGCCAGAAGACAGAAGCCGGCAGAAGCAAGAAGACATTGAAATCGGCGGGAGAAGGCTCCTGTCTTTACATGAGGTAGCGCACAGCACTGCAGCTGTGCGCCATTGCTCCCGCACTCCACCCACACACTCCGGTCACTGTAGGGTGCAGGGCGCAGGGGGGGGGGGGGGGTTGGGGGCGCCCTGGGCAGCAATTAAGTACCTCCTGGCAAAAGCAGCATATATACAGTTGGACACTGTTATATGCATGAGCCCCGCCATTAATTTTACTCAAAATCGCGGGAGAAGCCCGCCGCTGAGGGGGCGGGGCCTTCTTCCTCAACACTCACCAGCACCATTTTCTCTCTACAGCTCCGCTGAGAGGAAGCTCCCCAGGCTCTCCCCTGCACGATAGAGAGGGTGGAAAAGAGAGGGGGGCACATAAATTTGGCGTAAAAACAATATATACAGCAGCTACTGGGTTAACACTAAGTTACTGTGTGATTTTTCTGGGTCATATAGCGCTGGGGTGTGTGCTGGCATACTCTCTCTCTGTCTCTCCAAAGGGCCTTGTGGGGGAACTGTCTTCAAATAGAGCATCCCCTGTGTGTGTGTGGTGTGTCGGTACGTGTGTGTCAACATGTTTGAGGTAAAAGGCTCCCCTAAGGAGGAGGTAGAGCAAATATGTGTGCGAGAGGGTGTCTCCGTCGACAACGCCGACAACTGTTTGGATATGTGTAAGAGCTGAATTTATTGCACAAAAGATTAGAGAACAGACAGGAAATCTACCCATGTCTGTCCCTATGTCACAGAGACCTTCAGAGTCTCACAATGCTCACTATCCAAAATAAAAAACACTGATATCGACACAGAGTTTGACTCCAGTGTCGACTATGATAATGCAAAGTTACAGCCAAAATGGCTGAAAGGTATTCAATATATGATTATTGTAATAAAAGATGATTTGCATATCACTGATGACTCATTTGTCCCTGACAAGAGGGTACACATGTTAAGGGGAAGAAAGCCGAGGTAAATTTCCCTCCTCTCATGAGGAAAAAGAGCGGGAATCTCCAGACAAGAGACGGCAGCTTCCCACAAAGAATTCTCAGGCAGTATCCTTTCCCCACTAGGGCCAGGATGTGATGGGAATCTTCGCCTAGGGTGTCCCATTTGCACAGAAGGTAGCACTAGCTATTCTCAGGGATCCTGCAGATAGCGTGCACATTCTAGTATACTACTCAGACCGGCGATTGTCTCGGCATGGGTTTATAGCGCTATGGCAGCGTGGACAGGTACCTTATCAGCAGAGATTGAGACCCTAGTATGTATATATATATATATATATATATATATATTAAAGATGCTGTCTTAAGTGATCGGTATATACATATACATATATATATATATATATATATATATATATATATACATACATATATATATATATATATATATATATATATAAAACATGCCCAAAGAGACATGAGTATACTGGGTCCTAGAGTCAAAGCTATGTCGATTTCTGCTTGACGTGTCCTGTAGAATATGCAATGGACAGATGATGCCGACTTAAGAGGCATGTGGAAGGCTGAGGATTGTGTGGAGAAGGGTTCTCGGACCTGGTCTCCACAGCTATAGCTGGTAATTCTGATATTTTGCCTTATATTCCTGCACAGCCTAGGAAAGCACGACATTATCAAATGCAGCCTTTCAAATAAAGAAACAAGAAAGTCCGAGGTGCGTCCTTTCTTGCCAGAGGCGGGGGCAGAGGAAAGAAGCTGCACAACACAGCTAGTTCCCAGGAACAGAAGTCCTCCCCGGCCTCTACAAAAATCCACCGCTTGTCGCTGGGGCTCCACAGGCGGAGCTAGGCCCGGTGGGGGCACCCCTTTGTAAGTTCAGCCACACGTGGGTTCACTCCCTGTTAGATCCCTGGGCAATAGATATTGTGTCTCAGGGATACAAGCTGGACTTTGAGAAGATGCCCCCTCACCGACGGCCCTGCCGGTTTCCCCCCCACAAGAGGGAAACAGTGTTATTTGCAATTCATATGTTGTATCTTCAACAGGTGGTGGTCAAGGTTCCCCTCCTTCAACAAGGAGGGGGTTATTATTCGACCATGTTGTAGTCCCGAAACCAGACGGTTCGGTCGGACCCATATTGAATTTAAAATCCCTAAACATATACCTGAAAGGGTTCAAGTTCAAGATGGAATCGCTAAGAGCGGTTATTGCAAGCCTGAAAGGGGGAGATTTTATGGTGGGAGGGGAGACTTACCGTGGCTGCGTTTGACGGCATGGCGGTTGAACGCCGGACCCTAGCGGAAAAAGGCATTCCGGATGAAGTTATTCCTACGCTGATAAAGGCTAGGAAGGACGTGACAGCAAAGCATTATCACCGTATATGGCGAAAATACGTTGCTTGGTGTGAGGCCAGGAAGGCCCCTACAGAGGAATTCCAGCTGGGTCGATTCTGTACAGTCAGGAGTGACTATGGGCCTAAAATTAGGGTCCATAAAGGTCCAGATTTCGGCCCTATCCATTTTCTTTCAAAAAGAACTGGCTTCACTGCCTCAGGTTCAGACGTTTGTTAAGGGAGTGTTGCATATTCAGCCCCCTTTTGTGCCACCAGTGGCACCTTGGGATCTTAACGTGGTGTTGGGTTTCCTGAATCCCACTGGGTTGAGCCACTTAAGACTGTGGAGCTAAAGTATCTCACGTGGAAAGTGGTCATGCTGTTGGCCTTAGCTTCGGCTAGGCGTGTGTCAGAATTGGTGGCTTTGTCATGTAAAAGCCCCTATCTGGTTTTCCATATGGACAGGGCAGAATTGCGGACTCGTCCGCAATTTCTGCCAAAGGTGGTGTCATCTTTTCATTTGAACCAACCTATTGTGGTGCCTGCGGCTACTTGTGACTTGGAGGATTCCAAGTTGCTTGACGTAGTCCCGGCTTTGAAGATTTATGTAACCAGAACGGCTGGAGTCAGGAAGACTGACTCGCTGTTTATCCTGTATGCATCCAACAAGCTGGGTGCTCCTGCTTTAAAGCAAACTATTGCTCGCTGGATCTGTAACACGATTCAGCAGGCTCATTCTGCGGCTGGATTGCCGCATCCAAAATCAGTGAAAGCCCATTCCACAAGGAAGGTGGGCTCGGCATTACAGCTTTGCCGAGCTGCTACTTGGTCGGGTTCAAACACATTTGCAAAATTCTACAAGTTTGATACCCTGGTTGAGGAGGACCTTGTGTTTGCCCATTCGGTGCTGCAGTCATCCGCATTCTCCCGCCCGTTTGGGAGCTTTGGTATAATCCCCATGGTCCTTACGGAGTCCCCAGCATCCACTAGGACGATAGAGAAAATAAGATTTTACTCACCGGTAAATCTATTTCTTGTAGTCCGTAGTGGATGCTGGGCGCCCGTCCCAAGTGCGGACTTTCTGCAATACGTGTATATGGTTATTGCTTACTAAAGGGTTATGTTATGTTGGCATCCATTGGTTGATGCTCTGTTGTTTGTTCATACTGTTAACTGGGTAAGTTTATCACAAGTTATACGGTGTGATTGGTGTGGCTGGTACGAGTCTTACCCTGGATTCCAAAATCCTTTCCTTGTAATGTCAGCTCTTCCGGGCACAGTTTCCTTAACTGAGGTCTGGAGGAGGGGCATAGAGGGAGGAGCCAGTGCACACCAGTAGTACTAAATCTTTCTTAGAGTGCCCAGTCTCCTGCGGAGCCCGTCTATTCCCCATGGTCCTTACGGAGTCCCCAGCATCCACTACGGACTACGAGAAATAGATTTACCGGTGAGTAAAATCTTATTTTTTTATCCTTGCACAGTCTCTCAGCAGAAAGGAAATTAAGTCACGGTAACTATAGCTTCTCTCCTCTGGATATACGTAGTGTTTAATGGGGGTCATTCTGAGTTGATCGCTAGCTGCCGTTGTTCACAGCGCAGTGAGGAGGCTAAAAATCGGCATTTCTGCGCATGCACTGCAATGCTCACGCACAACATATGGGTGCAAAGCCCGTTGTGGTTGTGCACTGACGGCCGCAAGAAGATTGACAGGATGGGGGCGTTTCTGGGTGTCAACTGACCGTCTTCAGGGAGTGGTTGCAAAAATGAAGGCGTGTCTGAAAAAACGTAGGCGTGGCTGGGCGTTCGCTGGGCGGGTGTATGATGTCAAATCCGGACACGAATAGTCTGAAGTGATCGCAAGCGCTGAGTAGGTTCAGAGTTACTCAGAAACTGCACAAACTGTTTTTGCAGAGGTCGGCTGCATATGCGTTCGCACTTCTGCTAAGCTAAAATACACTCCCCAGTGGGTGACGGCATAGCGTTTGCACGGCTGCTAAAACTAGCCAGTAAGCGATCAACTCTGAATGAGGGCCAATGTCTCTCCCTATCGGAGGAGTTTCCTATAGCGTGCCTCTATTATGTGAAGATCCCAGGAGCGGCTGCTAAATGTAGACAGTCAGTTATACACCACCTTGGCTACAACCTGGGACTCCTAACCCATATAACGTGACTGAAGGCCCATGACTGTATATTAAAGGCTTCCTCATCTCTCACCCACAACTGAGCCTCCTTGCAGTGAGCTGCACTGGTATGATAATAATAAGCTGGGCAGCTGTTACAAGATAGTGAGGGCGCCATTCACCAGTATTACTCCCCCGACCCCCTGCTCCGCAGACTGGCACTGGGAAGCTCTATTTCTGCTGCAGCCTCCTGAATGCCTGTCACTGGGAACACTGCCTCCTGGATCCGCCCCTTAGCCGCCAATCAATCTGCTGCTCTGCCTCCAGCTGCTCCTACACGTTGGGCTTGCTGCAGCCAGTCACCTCTACAGCTCCACCCTAGGCTGGGTGTGTGCGCAGGGAGTATTTCATCTCCATAGTCCTGCACCAACAGCCCTGAGCTGCGCCTCTGCCACACCACCGCTGATGCCGGGACACCGCTGCACATGTCACAGCAGCTGACCAGGACTACAGGCTGCACACTACGGAAAGCTGGCTCTGAATCTGCCCACTTGCGATGCTGCCATCACCAGATGTCACAGCTCCCCGGCTGCTGTGATCTCCAGTGCGGCGGCCAGTGAGCAGGTATAGCAGTCAGTGAGCTCCACTTTATAATAGGGACATCACAGCTCCAGCTGTGTTCCCAGCTCCCTCTCCGCCATCACTCCCCTCCCCCTGTGCCCAGCAACCAGTTTACAGCAAGATGTTACAGCTCCACTGCGTGGCACACCGGGGGAGGTGTGAGCCCTGGAGGGAGGGATCAGGAGACTGTCAGCTGCAACTGACAGCTCTTATATATCTCCCTCTCCTAGAGGTCACATGACCCCTCCTGAGGTGATGCCCCACCCACTGGCAATCACCCCACTGGATGATTGACAGCTAGGAGCAGAAGGATTTGCTTGAAATGTTCTGTCAGTCACTGGCCACCGATGTGTACATTAATAGGTTTACACATATAATATATTTTAGCATGTATATGAATACAAATACATATGACTGGGGTACATTATCATACATTAATTATTTTTCCTTTTTACATTGTCTACCCTGCATTACAACAAAGAGAACAATATGAAGTATACATATAAAAGTTACCCAGGGGTGTAACGAGGGTGGCTCCAGTGGAGCGCATGCTCCGGGTGCCGGAAAAGCTAGAGGGCGCACCGCCACCTGCTCACCCCCTCCTTCTGCCCACTATACCACACTGACTCAGACTCTGAGACTAGGGCCAATATTTACTAAAAAAACGTGTTGGTCCGATTTGTGTTTTTTTTTTTTTCTAAGTCCCAACACGGGAATTCACAAAGCACCAATCTCGGCAGTGTTTGGACTATTTGTAATGGTTTGAATGACAAAGTTCAGAAATACAAATGAATAGACCATCAGTCAAACGCGGCTGTTATTTCATACAACACGGGTATTCACTATTTATTCGTATTTGGGTGTTAGTCTCTGAGTGCTCAAGTGCGGGTGTATTTTTTTGCGAATCGTTAAAAAAAGCAGCAAAAAAATAGCCAATTAGTTTGGAAGGGGCGCTCAGGCTGTGGCTCCAATTTAATAAATGTTTAGCAGCTGTCTGTATAGGCTAGTCACACCTATACCATTACACAAACAAAATTAACCAAACAAAAATAAGACTCCCTGACTGAGATGGATTGTAAGATTAATTTACAGTATTATTTAATAATAATTATGCAATATAAAAACACATAAAAACGTTCTCTGATAGGGATAGAACATTGGAAAGAGAAAATAAAATAGAAACATTAGAACACAAAAAAAGAACAACCTTAGAACCAGGAGCAAGGCCAAAATATAAGGAACTAACCACAACCAATAATAAAGATGTTTTTTTAGAACAACGAAAACAGGGGACTTGGGACAGAGACAGAGGGGTATATGCAATTGTGGTCGAATTCCCGAAATTGTCGAATTTCGGGTCATTTTCGACCAAAAAAAAAAATTCCCCTATGCAATCCAGTGCTTTCCGACCAAAAAACGGACTTTCAAAATTCGACTTTTTGAAATTCGAATTTTTGCAAATTCGACTTTTCTGCAATGATACAAGTGCTGCAATTCGACCAAAGCATATTCAATTCAAGTTTGGAAATTCGACAGCAGTGCTTTTAGACAGCAAATTCGTCATTTTCAATCCGCCACACTTTGGAGGGTGAAAACAAATAAAAAAAATTTAAACATGTTTTTTTTGGTGTTTTTTTTTTTGGGAATAGCAGATCTATTTATATTAGAAGGGATTAGGTACTTTTTTTTTTTTTTTGGGAGGCACAAATATTATTTATATATTTTTTAAAATATTAATTTTTTTTTTTTTTATGCTGGAAGGGTAAAATCATAAAAAAAAATGGCGTGGGGTCCCCCCTCCAAAGCATAACCAGCCTCGGGCTCATTGAGCTGGTCCTGGTTCTAAAAATGCGGGGAAAAAATTGACAGGGGATCCCCCGTATTTTTAAAACCAGCACCGGGCTCTGCGCCTGATGCTGGTGCCAAAAATATGGGGGACAAAAAGACTAGGGGTCCCCCGTATTTTTAACACCAGCATCGGGCTCCACTAGCTGGACAGATAATGCCACAGCCGGGGGTCACTTTTATGCCGTGCCCTGCGGCCGTGGCATTAAATATCCAACTAGTCACCCCTGGCCGGGGTACCCTAGGGGAGTGGGGACCCCTTCAATCAAGGGGTCCCCCCCCCAGCCACCCAAGGGCCAGGGGTGAAGCCCGAGGCTGTCCCCCCCCATCCAATGGGCTGCGGATGGGAGGGCTGATAGCCTTTTGTGATAGAAAGATATTGTTTTTTCCATTAGTACTACAAGTCCCAGCAAGCCTCCCCCGCAAGCTGGTACTTGGAGAACCACAAGTACCAGCATGCGGGAGAAAAACAGGCCCGCTGGTACCTGTAGTACTACTGGGAAAAAAATACCCAAATAAAAACAGGACACACACACCGTCGACAGTAAAACTTTATTACACACTACCGACACACACATACTTACCTATGTTCACACGCCGACATCGGTCCTCTTCTCCATGTAGAATCCACGGATACCTGAAAAGAAAAGTTCAATATACTCACCTCAACCAGGGTCCAGAGATAAATCCACGTACTTGGCAAAAAAATAAATCGCAAATACCCGCTCCATAACGGACTGAAAGGGGTCCCATGCTGACACATGGGACACCTTTCCACGAATGAGACCTGTCAGTGACAGCTGTCACTGACAGGTCTCTAAGCCAACCAGGAAGCGCAACTTCGTTGCGCTCACCTGATTGGCTGAGCGCTGTCTGTACTGTGACAGCGCATCGCACAGCTCCCTCCATTATATTCAATGGTGGGAACTTAGCGGCTAGCGGTGAGGTCACCCGCCGGTCAGCGGCTGACCGGCGGGTGACCTCACCGCTACCCGCAAAGTTCCCACCATTGAAAGTAATGGAGCGGCTTTGCGAGGCGCTGTCAGAGTCCAGACGGCGCACAGCCAATCAGGTGAGCGCCACGGAAGTAGCGCTTCCTGATTGGCTGAAGGGACATCAGTGACAGGAGTCACGTGGTGTCCCGGCATTCGGGAGAAAGGGGTCTGATGTGAAAACATTGGACCCCTTTCTAGTCCGGTAAGGATCGGTGTGCGGTTTTTTTTTTTGCCAAGTACGTGGATTTACCTCTGGACCTGGATGTACCTCTGGACGCTGGAAGGTGAGTATAATTTTTTCACAGGTACCCTCGGATCGTCGGCGACCGTGACAGTCGGCGTGTCAACATAGGTAAGTATGTGTGTGTCGGCAGTGTGAATAAAGTTTTACTGTCAAGGTGTCTGTGTCCTGTTTTTATTTGGGTATTTTTTCCCCAGTAGTACTACAGGTACCAGCGGGCCCGCTTTTCTCCCGCATGCTGGTACTTGTGGTTCTCCAAGTACCAGCTTGCGGGGGAGGCTTGCTGGGACTTGTAGTACTACTGGAAAAAACAATATCTTTTTATTATCACAAAAGGCTATCAGCCCTCCCATCCGCAGCCCATTGGATGGGGGGGGACAGCCTCGGGCTTCACCCCTGGCCCTTGGGTGGCTGGGGGGGGGACCCCTTGATTGAAGGGGTCCCCACTTCCCCAGGGTACCCCGGCCAGGGGTGACTAGTTGGATATTTGATGCCACGGCCGCAGGGCACGGCATAAAAGTGACCCCCGGCTGTGGCATTATCTGTCCAGCTAGTGGAGCCCGATGCTGGTGTTAAAAATACGGGGGACCCCTAGTCTTTTTGTCCCCCGTATTTTTGGCACCAGCATCAGGCGCAGAGCCCGGTGCTGGTTTTAAAAATACGGGGGATCCCTGGCCAATTTTTCCCCTGCATTTTTAGAACCAGGACCAGCTCAAAGAGCCCGAGGCTGGTTATGCTTTGGAGGGGGGACCCCACGCCATTTTTTTTTTGGGTTTTTCACGGTTTTTCCCGTTTTTTTAAATCGCGGCAAAATCCGCCAAATCGGCCGATTTTCGCCCGCGATTCTGGCGAATCCGTTTTTCATTGAATATGGTGAATTCCGGAAGCCACCTTCCGGAATTCACCTGGCGAATTTGGTCGAATTAAAAAACGGCGATAATTGCCGCGAATTCGACCGCAATTGCATATACCCCAGAGAGTGGCAAAGGGACTCCCAAAAGAGAGGAAGAAATCCAAGTTTAGAGGAAGAAGAGGAGGCAAGAAAGAAACATTCAAGAGACTAAAAGCCCTTAAGAGAAAGAACCAAAGTAAAAACATATTTAACTTATCGTCAAAAAAACTATCAGAAAGTGAGATACAAATACTAACCAAAGGATTAAAATTTTCCCCCACGGCACCTCCAAATATTTTTGATTTATTTGTAGAATTAAATCGGTTCGTAAGAACCTTATGTCGCAAAAAATATTTTGCAAAACAAAACTTAAGAAAAAATGAAGAAGAAGCTTACCCCATATTACTAGATACGGGAGATACAGCAGCAATACAGATACTTACTGAACTCCTAGAGGAGAATCCAATAACACCTTCCCCTGAGAAGATTTTTGACATTAAAGGAGAACGAAAATTCTTCAAAAATAAATCAGATTTTTATCCGATTAAATCCAAGGGTGTTAGTATAGAAAGTTTTTATAAAACTACACTAGACGATTTTAAAACATTATGTGCAGATAATACTAAGATTACAAAGAAAAAACAGAATATAAATAAATGGGAAAAGAAAGCTTTAAGAAAACTCACTAAAGACAGCTCAATTATTATTAAGGCTGCGGATAAGGGGGGGGGGGGGGTCTCATTATACAAGATAGGACAGACTACATAAAAGAAGCGGAGAGACAGTTGGGAGATAAAACCTTTTACTCAATACTACCAACTGATCCAACAGAGAAATATCTAATAGAACTTCAATACTTACTTTCAGCTGCAGTTGAGGAGCAAGTTATCACCAAAGAAGAACACCAATTCCTTTTCTGCTCTCATCCAATTGTACCCACTTACTATCACCTCCCTAAGATACACAAGTCCCTCACTTCACCTCCTGGTCGTCCTATTATTTCTGGTATCAGTTCCCTCACGTCTAATTTATCCCATTATGTCGACTCGCATTTACAACCACGTGTTTCTACCCTGCGGTCTCACATCAAAGATACTACACATTTTCTAAACATGATGAAAACAATAAAATGGAAGGACTCTTATGCGTTTTTGACATTAGACGTACAGAGTCTATATTCGAATATTCCGCATGATATTGGTATACAAACGATTGCTAAGAGATTGGAAAAAGATGGAAACCTCAGGGAGAAACACAAACAGTTTATTTTGGATTCTATTTCCTTTATCTTAAAGCACAATTATTTTTTATTTCTGGACACTTTTTATCTTCAGGTGATGGGCACAGCCATGGGGACCAGGTTCGCGCCGAGCTACGCCAACCTCTACATGGGCGAGGTCGAAGACCAGCTTGTGTGGGGTGGTGGGTTCGGCGCGCACCTGGTCCTCTATGGGCGATATATAGATGATTTATTTATTATTTGGGATGGGGATTTTGCATCTGCACTTTCATTTGTCACACATCTCAATAAAAATTCATATAATCTCACTTTCACTCACTCTTTTAACACTTCCCGTATTAATTTTCTGGATGTTTCATTAGAAGTGATTAATAATGAAATAGCCACATGTAACTATATAAAAGAGACGGGCACTAGCGCCTACCTACACTTTAATAGTGCACATCATTTATCCTGGAAAAAAGGTATTCCTAAGAGCCAACTATTACGTATCAAAAGAAACTGCTCTACCATGACCTCTTTTGATTCTCAAGCAAAAACTATGATAGATTCCTTGACAGATAGAGGATACCCGAGTCATATATTAAAAAAAGCATTAAATGAAGTAAAAAATATTGAAAGAGATCAAATCCTGAATCCATCTAAAGATAACTAACAATAAAAATAAAAATACCATAGAGGAAAACTTGCCCTCAGACATATCATTTATCTCAACCTATAATAACTGTCATGCAGAAGTAAGAAATTATATCAAAAAACTACAACATACTCAAACAAGATAATATACTAGTAAACATTCTCCCGAAGGTACCTAACTTTATTTTCCGAAAAAATAAATCTCTTAAAAATATGTTGGCCCCCAGCCACCTCAAAAGAATTGAGGAGAAAAAAGACCCTAAAAAAGATATTGAAAAAACAGACTGGCTTACACAGCTGGGAAATAAAACCAAAGGGTTCTTTAAATGTGGCAGGAATAGATGCCTAACCTGCAATTTTAGAACTGACCGCACCACAATGGTTAACATAGATGAGAAAGAAAAACCATATGAGATAAAAACATATATGAACTGCAATACATCTTATGTAATCTATATGCTGACCTGCGGATGTAACTTAAAATATATTGGCAGAACTACACGCCCTTTAAAAGTGAGATTTCTTGAACACCGCAGAAATATTCTAAAAAAAGTGTTAACACATAGTGTATCAAAACACTATGTGGATTTCCATAAAGGAAATCCCAAATGTCTGAAGGTGACAGGTCTAGAATTTATTAATAAGACAATAAGAGGGGGAGATCGATACAAGACCCTCTGCAAGCAAGAAGTATTCTGGATGCTTAAAATGAATAGTATCTTTCCGGCAGGTCTAAACGAGTCGGTAGAGCTTAATTGTGTGATTTAAAATATAGATACCTGCCCGACATATATTTAATCTCATGATCCTTTTTCCACCATCTCCTCAATTTGCGTCTCCTATGTCTTTGTTTCTCCCCCACCCCCTCCCCCTCCTCCCCATATGTTCTTGAAGTAAAAGTAAAAGTAAAAATAAATCCCACGAATATAAGTGAATGTCCCAGATGGAGCAGAATCTACTGCTATATTTAAAAACTGTCTTTCGAACATAAATGTTATAAGAAACATCTGCCACCTGGAAATGATATATTAATCTTTTCAATGAATATGTATTTATTGAGATACCTGTATATATATATATATATATATAGATATTAAAACCATATGAAGCATTTGCACTTTGTTTACACCAACGATAATTCTTTATATTGACTGCTCAGATATGATTATCCTATTAAATGAAACTCTTTCTAGAATTTATTCCAACCATAATAGTTAATTTATAACCTTGTTGATAATAAGACCAAAAGATGAATGTATTATGCACCTACTAGCTCTGATCATGTGGGAATATATATATAATATGTTTAGAAGAGGGAGGTTATATTCTCCATAATATTCTATGCGGGCCACGGACTAGAAATATATTTAATTTAGCTTATGATGCGTTACACGGAGCATCGATCACATGACCGTGTGCACACCATATGATTGGAGGGGAGACGGATTCTATCCCCATGACAACTGTTATACGTCACGGACTACAACATAACCCTGTCCGAGACATGCAAGTAAAAAAGTTCAGTCTTCTCAGTAACGAATGCGGGCCATAAGCCGGAAGTCCGCGTTCGTCATAAGCCGGAATTCCGGAAGTCCACGTGCATTCCAGCACGAGCGCACTGTTCTAAATACAGTTTCCTAACTAATAAAGTAATAAAGTTTATGAATTATATTTAACTTCCTTCATTGCCTTGAGTCTATCCATATAAAATGATGTTTTTATTAATTTTTAAACATGTGATGAGATGAATTGTTCTATCAGCTGTAATGAATTGAGTAATTAACTTAGGTATAAATTACACTGCCAGCAAGGATCAAGTCACCTTTGATAAAACAGCAGGTAGCTGTGAAACGCGTCAGGTGTGAGCCTGTGTCACCTTTACTGGATATCTACCATCACTTGGACCCCTAAGGATTCCGCAAAATAGCGCTATTTACACCCAAATCCACTAACAAGGACCGAACAGCAAGACTACCACGCATTACTGGTGAGGACTTCCCCGTTGGATTGCCAAACCACTGGGACAGCTATTCCTCCAGCGTGGTCTTTAATACTATATTTCGGCCCGGGGACTGTGCTACAACCCCAGGATAAGGGACATTTGAATGTGCGGACCCTACAGGGACATTCCATCAAGCAGCAAATGAATAACAATCCATGTATGGTGACTATAAACCCATCAGTGCAGTGAGATATTTTTTTTATGTGTTTTTATGTGTTTTTATATTGCATAATTATTATTAAATAATACTGTAAATTAATCTTACAATTCATCTCAGTCAGCGCTGTCTTATTTTTGTTTGGTTAATTTTGTTTGAGCAAAAAAATAGACCTGCTTTTTCCAGTCGAGTTTGGATAACCATGCACGGATCAGTGAGATCTGTGCATGGTTATATATGGAAGAGGGTCTGTTTAATGTAAAAACTTTGGAAAAAATTTGCGTGGGGTCCCCCCTCCTAAGCATAGCCAGCCTCGGGCTTTTTGAGCCGGTCCTGGTTGCAAAAATATGGGGGGGGGGGGGGGGGATGACAGGGGTTCCCCCATATTTTTACAAACAGCACCGGGCTCTGCACCTGGTCCTGATGCCAAAAATACGGGGGACAAAAAGCGTAGGGGTCCCCCTTTATTTTTGGAACCAGCACTGGGCTCCACTAGTCAGAGAGATAATGCCACAGCCGGGGGACACTTTTATATAGGTCCCTGTGGCCCTGGCATTACATCCCCAACTAGTCACCCCTGGCCGGGGTACCCTGGAGGAGTGGGAACCCCTTAAATAAAGCCCCCCCCCTCCAGCCACCCAAGGGCCAGGGGTAAAGCCCGAGGCTGTCCCCCCCCATCCAAGGGCGGCGGATGGGGGGGGGGGGGGGGCGATAGCCAAGTGTAAAAAGAATCAGAATATTGTTTTTAGTAGCAGTACTACAAGTCCCAGCAAGCCTCCCCCGCAAGCTGGTATTTGGAGAACCACAAGTACCAGCATGCGGTTGAAAGCCGGGTCCGCTGGTACCTGTAGTACTACTACTAAAAAAATATCCAACAAAAAACAGGACACACACACCATGACAGTAAAAGTTTATTACATACATGCACACCTCCATACATACATACTTACCTATGTTCACACGAGGTTCGGTCCTCTTCTCCATGTAGAATCCTCGGGGTACCTGTGAAAACAATGATACTCACATAATCCAGTATATCTTCTGTTTTTGTCTAATCCACGTACTTGGCAAAAAAACTAACCGGAAACCCGACCCACACACTGAAAGGGGACCCATGTTTACACATGGGACCCCTTTCCCCGACTGCCAGGACCCCCCCTGACTCCTGTCAAAGAGGGTCCCTTCAGCCAATCAGGGAGCGCCACGTCGTGGCACTCTCCTGATTGGCTGTGCGCTCCTGTAGTGTCAGTGAGGCTGCACACGGCAGAGATACAATGTTGCGCCTATGCGCTCCATTGTATTCAATGGTGGGAACTTTGCGGTCAGCGGTTGACCGAAAGTAACCTCACTGCGGACCGCAAAGTTCCCACCATTGGATACAATGGAGCGCATAGGCGCAACATTGTATCTCTGCCATGTGCAGTCGCACTGACACTACAGGAGCGCACAGCCAATCAGGAGAGTGCCACGACGTGGCGCTCCCTGATTGGCTGAAGGGACCCTCTTTGACAGGAGTCAGGTGGGGTCCTGGCAGTCGGGGAAAGGGGTCCCATGTGTTAACATGGGTCCCCTTTCAGTGCGTGGTCGGGTTTCCGGTTTGTTTTTTTGCCAAGTACATGGATTAGACAAAGAACAGAAGAAACCCTGGATTATGTGAGTATGCATTTATTTCACAGGTACCCCGAGGATTCTACATGGAGAAGAAGACCGAGCCTCGTGTGAACATAGGTAAGTATGTATGTATGGAGGTGTGCATGTATGTAATAAACTTTTACTGTCACGGTGTGTGTGTCCTGTTTTTTGTTGGGTATTTTTTTAGTAGTAGTACTACAGGTACCAGCGGGCCCGGTTTTCAACCGCATGCTGGTACTTGTGGTTCTCCAAGTACCAGCTTGCGGGGAGGCTTGCTGGTGCTTGTAGTACTGCTACTAAAAACAATATTCTGATTTTTTACACTTGGCTATCAGCCCCCCATCCGCCGCCCTTGGATGAGGGGGGACAGCCTCGGGCTTCACCCCTGGCCCTTGGGTGGCTGGAGGGGGACCCCTTGATTTAAGGGGTTCCCACTCCTCCAGGGTACCCCGGCCAGGGGTGACTAGTTGGGGATGTAATGCCAGGACAGCAAGGACCTATATACAATTGTCCACCCGGCTGTGGCATTATCTCTCTGACTAGTGGAGCCCGGTGCTGGTTCCAAAAATACGGGGGACCCCTACGCTTTTTGTCCCCCGTATTTTTGGCACCAGGCGCAGAGCCCGCTGCTGGTTGTTAAAATATGGGGGAACCCCTGTCATTTCCCCCCCCATAGTTTTGCAACCAGGACCGGCTCAAAGAGCCCGAGGCTGGTTATGCTTAGGAGGGGGGACCCCACGCAATTTTTTTCAAATTTAAAAACAATTAAAACACCTTTTTAAAAGGTACACAATGAAGCCCTGCACGGATCTCACAGATCCGGCCGGGATTCCTTGTGTTTTGTCAGGCCGTGTTTTACTCATCACTCCCGTAAAACACTGCCTGACATTACGAATCACATCGACATCGGAAAAAACGAGTGTGCAAAACTCTGCAGCTTAGTAAATGATCGTATCAGGATTCAAAAAGTTGCAGTAAAATGCACCCAATACCATTCGAGTTCAAACACGCTTAAAAACGGCAAAAACACGAATCTTTGTAAATATACCCCTAGGTAGGGAGCAGGGCAGGTCAGAGGAGTTAGCAGGAGACACCGACAGCGAACACATGCCGGAGCTCTGCCACCCTCCTTATATGTCTCACTGTCTGCTTGTAGCTTGTGCAGCAGGGTTACTTCTGTCCTGCTATACCACTCTCTGCCCCACCTGCTGCAGCACCTCTTTCTGCCCCGGCTACTGCAGCACTTTTGTCCCAGCTATTGCAGCATCTCTCTCTGTTCCAGCTGCTGCAGCACCTATCTCTGCCCCAGCTACTGCAGCACCTCTTTCTGCCTCGGGTGCTGCAGCACACATCTCTGCCCCAGGCTGCTGTTGCAGCACTTCTCTCTGCATAAGAAGCTGCAGAGTAACATTTATAAGTGGCTCTACTATGGCATAACCTCGCCTATATTTTTGTTGCGCTCCTTTGGCGTGCAATGTCCCTGTTTTAAACATGACAGGCGCTCAAAACAAGGTCTAGAACTGACCCGGTCACCAGTTTTGGATTTTTCAATAGTTTTTATTTTCAAGTGTAACATGCACCCAATTCAGTATAGGGGAGGGGGGCGTCGAAACATACCCTTGCACCGGGCACCATGGCACCTAGCTATACCTCTGAAGTTACCTCACTTTTACCTATTTCTGTTCACATATATATATATATATATATATGTATAACCAGTGCTGTAACTAGACATTTTAGTGCTGTGTGCAAGAAACAGCATCGGCGCCCCCCAGTATACAAAACAGGGCCAGTGCGCACCGTAGTCGCACACCAAAAATACAGGGGCATGGCTTCATGGGGAAGGAGCATGGCCGCAGAGTTCCCTTTTACACATTACGGCTGGCAGAGCTCCTCTTTACATATTATGGCAGTTGAGTCCCCTTTTTACACATTAGCCAGACAGAGTCCCCTTTTTACACATTAGCCAGACAGAGTCCCCCTTTTGTACACATTACAGCAGCAGAGTCCCCATTTTACACGCTACGGCAGGCAGAGACCCCTTTTTTTACCCATTACAGCAGCAGAGTCCCCATTTTACACTCTATGGCAGGCTGAGTCCCCCTTTTTTACACATTACAGCAGCAATGTCCCCATTTTTACTCATAGGCAGGCAATGAGCACTCTGCCTGGCAGTGTGGGTGGTCATTGCTGCAGCAGTGGATGTCCCTGTGTGGGTAATGGTAGTAGAGACCGCCGGGCACAGTTGCTGCCACCTGCTGCCAGTCTGCTAAAACTCCATCCAACTGGCCTCCGCCTTCCGGCATTCGCTATGCGGCTTGCGGCCGAGGAGGCACGTCCCCAGCCTGCGCTGCAGGGTGCTGGCTGCGAGCAGCAGGAAGGGGGAGCGGGCTGGAGCACACAGACACTGCCCAGCGCTGCCTGCTATAATATATTATTAGCAGCAATGTGTCCTGCATAGAAGGAACCCGGTGCAACGCTACTATTATGTATTATAGCAGGGAGCGCGGCAGCTTCTGGTGGGCAGTCGGGTGGATGTGGATGGTGCACCCACAGCGCAACTGCGCTGTGTGCATTGCACCATCTACCCACACGTAGTTACGGCATTGTGTTTAACCCCTAATTAAGGTTACATTAGATAATAGCCACAAATCTCTGCTTTTTGAAACCTTTAGCAACATTTACAGTACAAATAAAAATTTCCAGTTATTTCCCCTTTCTTATAATGCTGCATGCAAACATGAAGTATTAACCATAAGTCACCTTTGTTAGTACTTCTGAACATTTCTCTAGTCTGGGTATTTATAATACAGGGCGAATGTTCTCCTACACTCGCTTACCCAGCTTCCTTACTCCCATTGCCAAGGCTTTCACACCTCACTCCTATCTCCGCAATGGGTGTAGTACGGTATGCCGGCGCTCAGGCTCCTGGCGACCAGCATACCGGCGCCGGCATACCGACAGCGTGGCGAGCGCAAAGGAGCCCCTTGCGGGCTCGCTGCACTCGCCACCCTGCGGGCACAGTGGCGTGCTACACTATTTTATTCTCCCTCCAGGGCGGTCGTGGACCCCCACAAGGGAGAATAGTTGTTGGTATGCCGGGTGTCGGGATTCCGGCGCCGGTATACTGTGCACCGGGATCCCCTGACATTTGGCATACAGAAGACCACCCTCCGCAATGCATGCATCTATCTGCACTCCAATGCCTCTACACTGCCACTCACCTCTCATATCCCTCAGAAACCATATCTTCACCCTACCTCTTCTTCCAGCTACCACCCCATTCCTCTCCTACACTTTGCTTCCAAACTAATCAGTGTACAGGCAGCTAACCCACTGTCTCTCCCCTCACTCTCTCCTCCATCCTCTACGTTCAGACACTGGGTGGACTAAAGTGATTAAAGAATTACTCACGGCTAAGATGAAGGATCACTTCTCCCTACTCGCCCTCTGTGACCTCTCTGCCACTTCCAGCTCAGTCAACTCCCTCCCTTCCCTTGGCATTCGTGGCCCTGCTTTCTCCTGACTCTATATAAGTTCCTTCAATGCCAGCCACAGCCTTCCCTCCCTTTTCAATCGTGTGACTGCTTTCTCCTGACTCTATAAAAGTTCCTCCAATGCCGGCCACAGCCTTCCCCTCCCTTAGCATTCATGGCACTGCTCTCTTCTGGTTCCTCTCCAGACTCTACATAGGGTCCTCCAGTGCCGGCCACAGCCTCTCCTCCTTTGGCATTCATGGCACTGCTCTATCCTGGTTCTTCTCCAGACACTACATAGGATCCCCCAGTGCCAAACACAGCATTCATGGCACTGTTCTCTACTGACTCTACACAGGTTCCTCTAGTGCCAGCCACAACCTCCCCTCCCTTGGCATTCATGGCACTGCTCTCTCCTGGTTCCTCTCCAGACACTACATAGGTCATCCAGTGCCAGCTACAGCCTCCCCTCCCTTAGCATTCATGGCACTGCTCTATCCTGGTTCTTCTCCAGACACTACATAGGTCATCCAGTGCCAGCTACAGCCTCCCCTTCGCTTCCTGAATCTGCTGGGATTCCAGTTTCTGTAGTCTGTGGACTTCTGCCGCTAGATTGCAAGCTCTCAGTAGCAGGGCTCTCTGCCTCATGTGTACACCTCACTTGTTTTACGTACAATGCACATCTGCTATGATTTTTTATTCTGCAGAATTTGATGGCGCTGTACAAAAAACAATGAATACTCGTGTAACAGTTATGTCATTCGCGTGTTACATGCAATATATGACTTACCTGAGGAAACCCATGAGCCCCAGCCGATACTGGATGGAGACAACAACAACATTTTCATAGGCGCTTAATGCTACGCCCTCAAACATCAGCGCCGCTCCCATCGTCAAGCCACCTCCATGTATAAACACCATCACCTGTACACAGACAAGAAATGTACCATTACATAGGCAGTATTCAGTGACATGTCCATATCTTATCTCTTCACTCGGCAATCTGCCCCTTACAGGAATGAAAGGAAGCATATTCGCATTTGGACTACACGCGTGAGCATGTTATACACAGTAAGTATACTATATTCTACTATATTACTACCTCTTGCTTCAGTTGTTGGCAGGCAAATTAAATTGTTCTTGCAGGGTGCTGCAAACTTCTGCATGCAGTTGCTGAATGCCAAACATGTCCCAAAATTTCTCAGGCCATAGACAGCTTTTCCTGCACGCCCCTGTCATTTTTATTTTATTTTTAAAGCCCTGTACCACTAAATTGATCATGTGACCAAGACAGGGAACGTGTTGGAATTCACCCATCTGTAATGCTCTCAAAATATTTGTGACATTTTCAGAAATCACAAATCATGATTAGAGTCCAAGTGGGATAAGCTACATATGTTGCTATGATATCCCTTAGTTTTTCTAAAAGGTTTTCAGCAGTATGCTTCTTAGCAGTGCCGTTTCTTGCGGCGGGTGAGGAAACGGTAGCGTTTTTTCCCACACGCCCATAAAACGGCCTGTTTCCGCCCAGAAACACCCATTTCCTGTCAATCACACTACGATTGCCTGAGCGAAGAAAAAGCCGTAAGTAAAAATCCTAACTTCATAGCAAATTTACTTGGCGCAGTCGCAGTGCGGACATTGCGCATGCGCACTAAGCGGAAAATCGCTGCGATGCGATGGAATTTACCGAGCGAACAACTCTGAATGAGGGCCATAATTTCACACAGTAATGCCCCTAACACATATGAGACACATTATTAATGTCCTTATAAACATAATACACCTTACACATTATGACAACCTTTATTAATGCCCTTTTACACATAATGTCCCTTACACATATGCCGCACATTATTAATGCCCTAATACACATAATGACACACATAATGCCCCCTACACAATTTCTGCACATTGTTAGTGCCCCTATACACATAATGACACAGACAGTAGTACCTTGTTACACATACTGTATGCCGCACATTATTAATGCCCTTATACACATAGTGCCCCTTATACATATGTTGCACATTATTAATGCTTTTTACATGGCACACATAATGGTCCTTACATATTCCGAACACTACTGCACAACCAACCCACTCACATGCACACAGCACTTACACTGCCACTAACACCGTGACCTCTGCCTCTGCTTGGATACAGATGTGTCCTCATAAATCTTGCCTCAGTGCTAACGTCGGGCAAATTTTTTAATGTAAATGCATCTTATTTGCATTGTTATGTGGCTAGGATGCACAAGCAGCTTCTGCTGATTAAAATGATATACAGCATGCCTTTATACTGTGTGAGACTGTGGCTGTATCTGCATATGAAATGCTACACACAGAATATAGGCATGCCGCATATCATTTTAATCAGCAGAAGCTGCTGATGCCCCTAGGCATATCAAATGCCCTAGGCAATTGCCTAGTTTGCCTATAGCTATGGCCGGCTCTGCATGTCTGCGTACTGTGTAAAATGGGGACACCTGCCTGCCGTACTGTGTAAAATGGGGACACGTGCCTGCCGTTTTGTGTAAAATGGGGACTCTTGCCTGCCGTACTGTGTAAAATGGGGACACGTGCCTGCCGTATTGTGTAAAATGGGGACACGTGTCTGCCGTACTGTGTAAAATGGGGACACGTGCCTGCCGTACTGTGTAAAATGGGGACACGTGCCTGCCGTACTGTGTAAAATGGGGACACGTGCCTGCCGTACTGTGTAAAATGGGTACACGTGCCTGCCGTACTGTGTAAAATGGGTACACGTGCCTGCCGTACTGTGTAAAATGGGGACACGTGCCTGCCGTACTGTGTAAAATGGGGACACGTGCCTGCCGTATTGTGTAAAATGGGGACACGTGTCTGCCGTACTGTGTAAAATGGGGATACGTGCCTGCCGTACTGTGTAAAATGGGGACTCTTGCCTGCCGTACTGTGTAAAATGGGGACACGTGCCTGCCGTATTGTGTAAAATGGGGGCTCTTGCCTGCCGTACTGTGTAAAATGGGGGCTGTAGCCTGCCGAAATGTGGAAAATGGGGGCTCTTGCCTGCCGAAATGTGGAAAATGGGGACACTTGCCTGCCGTATTGTGGAAAATGGGGACACTTGCCTGCCGTAATGTGGAAAATGGGGACACTTGCCTGCCGTAATGTGGAAAATGGGGACACTTGCCTGCTGTAATGTGGAAAATGGGGACTCTTGCCTGCCGTAACGTGTAAAATGGGGATTTAATGTATCAAAGGCATTGCAGTGTATGGCGGAATATATATATATTTTAATTTTTTTCCTGTGCTCGCCGTGATCTGTCTGTGCAAGGTCAAAACTGGGTTGTAAGGTAGTCTTTTCTGATGAGGTCATGCCCATTTTACAGAGGCCACGCCCATTTTACAGAGGCCACGCCCCTTCTGCCTTCGACGTGTGCATACCTTTTACTTTTTATAACTATGGGGGGGGCGCATTTTTTTATGTCAAAGGGGGGGGGGCATTTTTAAATCTCGCACTGGGAGCCAAACTGGCTAGAAACAGCCCTGCTTCTTAGTGAAGCCGGTGATACACAGAGTAGCCCGCCTCTGAATGAGCTGGTATGGTTTGTTAGATAATTCTTCTGCTGTTTCTGCTGCAATTCACCCACCCAGAGATAATGTTATAGTCATGTGATCTTTAGTTTCCCCAGTTCCACTTGACAACATATCTATTGTTAAGTGGACTGTGGCATTTCTAGGCCAATCATTTTTATTTTACATTTTTTAACTTTCTGGTACAGACACAGAATTGCTTTTTGGGTAAAATGGAACGGAGGTGGAAAGAATGGAGCTAGCTGATGCAGGACAGTTTGTTGTTAAATTTTAGCATAAATTTCTGATTTTGCAAAAAAAAATGTAATCGCTGCAAATGACATAACAGGGAAGATGGTCAGCGTCACTAGCACTACTTACTGTGGCTTTACAAATGCTAAAAATGGCTTGACAACTGTTGTCAGAATTTGGGTAACTATAATCACACACAGAAGAGCTGGATATTTTGGTCTTACGCTCAGGCATGACAGTGGCCTTCTTATCATTGTCAAGAACTGCATCCACTTGTGCCTAACTTGCACAAACATCTTCATCCTCATGATCAGCATCCTCACTAGCACCAGCTACATAAATATCCTCCTCACCCTGTTGCACTTCCACAGTAGCATCCACAATTTCTATGTCAGCATGTTGACTTGTGCTGCTCCTCCCCACATTTGCAGAGGGTGCAGATATGGTGGAAGGCGGCTTCTTCAATATCAGTATCAGAAAGGTAAAGCCCACACATAGTACTCTTGGACACACTTAGACTCTCCTCAGGGATTTGTGATATTTCTGAACATACAGTTTGTTTTACTGCATTACTGTTTTTGTTTCAGCACTGATTTTCCAGTTTTCATTTCTTTGATACCTCATCTAGACTCTGAGTGAGAAGGTCTTGCATCATCATGAGAGGCAGAAGAATATGACTCACCGATAGCTGCAGAACAACCAATCGTAAACAAAGGCCAAGACCTGATCTTCACTTGCCACTGCGTGTGGTGAATGGCATTTTGGCAATTGTATGTTTTGGGGTTTTTTAGCATTGTAAAATATTGTATCGATTTCAGGTGCCCTTCTTTAAACCCTCTGTGCCCCTGAGTACTGGCTTTAGCAGATGGTGAAGTACTGATATCACAATCATGACCGTCAGCAGCCGCAGCACTAGTACTTGGTTGCTGCTCCTTCTTTTCCATCAACTGATCGTGATCTATACTGACTCAGTGGGGCACCTACTCTGCTTTACTGAATGCTCAAGATGTACAAAAATAAAACAGCTTTGTTTTGTTTGTTTTTTTTACAAATGACAATTCACAAAACAGACTCACAGGGGTATATTTACTAAGCTCCCTATTTTGACCGATTTGGTGTTTTTTCTTCTAAGTGTCATCTCGGGAATTTACTAAGCACAAATCACGGCAGTGATGAGAGCATTCATATTTTTTGGAAGTTCTAGTAAAAAAATATGAATGAATACAGCTTCGGTCAAACGCGGCTGTTTAGGTATGGATCACGGTAATTTACTAACCATTCGTATTTGTAATATGGCCGTGAAAAAATACAAATCGTAAGAAAGTGCTAAAAAAAAAACAGATCTGCTTTTTATTACCGTGTTCTGATATGCATGCACGGATCCATGAGATCCGTGCATGTTTATCAGTGGGAATGGGTGGGAAAGTGTTAATTTAAAAAAAAAAATGTGTGGGGTCCCCCCTCCTAAGCAAAACCAGCCTCGGGCTCCTTGAGCCGGTCCTGGTTGGAAAAATATGTGGAAAAAAGTGACAAGGGTTCCCCCATATTTAAACAACCAGCACGGGCTCTGCGCCTGGTCCTGGTTCCAAAAATATGGGGGACAAAAAGCGTAGGGGTCTCCCGTATTTTTAAAACCAGCAGCGGGCTCCACTAGCCAGGTACATAATGCCACAGCTGGGGGACACTTTTATACAGGTCCCTGCGGCCCTGGCATTACATACCCAACTAGTCACCCCTGGCCAGGGTACCCTGGAGGAGTGGGGTCCCCTTCAATCAAGGGGTCCCCCCCCCCTCCAGCCACCCAAGGGCCAGGGATGAAGCAGGAGGCTGTCCCCCCCATCCAAGGGCGGCGGATGGGGGCCTGATAGCCTTTTTGAAAAATTATGAATATTGTTTTTAGTAGCAGTACTACAAGTCCCAGCAAGCCTCCCCTGCAAGCTGGTACTTGGAGAACCACAAGTACCAGCATGCAGTTGAAAACCAGGCCCGCTGGTACCTGTAGTACTACTACTACTAACAAAATACCACAATAAAAACATAAGACACACACCTTGAAAGTAAAATTTTAATACATACATCCACACCTCCATATACACATACTTACCTTATGTTCACACGCAGGTCGGTCCTCTTCTCCATGTAGAATCCATGGTGTACCTGTTGAAAAAATTATACTCACAAAATCCAGTGTAGATGGCTCCTCTTGTAATCCATTTGTAATCCAGGTACTTTGCAAAATAACAAAACGGACACCCGACCTTGCACTGAAAGGGGCCCCACGTTTTCACATGGGACCCCTTTCCCCGAATGCCAGGAACCCCCTCTGACTTATGTCTAAGAGGGTTCCATCAGCCAATCAGGGAGCGCCACGTTGTGGCACCCTCCTGATTGGCTGTGTGCTCCTGAAGTGTCTGTCAGGCAGCACGCGGCAGTGTTACAATGTAGCGTCTATGCGCTCCATTGTAACCAATGGTGGGAACTTTGTGGTCAGCGGTTGACCGAAAGTAACCTCACCGCTGACCGCAAAATTCCCACCATACTTTTTCTTTTTTTTTTGAGGGGGGTTTTACATTTATATATTTTTTTTACATGTTGCCAATAACTGCGATTTTATTCGTAATGCCTAGCCCTGAAAGCAAAACTTTATAATTAAATATATATACAATATAAATATATATATATATATATATATATATATATATATATATAAACATTTAACACAACAACTTCACACTGCAACTCACAGCACTTATATTATTAATGAAGTGGCCCAGCCTGGCACTAGGTTTTTTTTTTTTTTTAACACACTGCTGAGAATGTGATTATGATAGTAATTTATTATAGTAATGGTGGCACGCACCAGTGTGCACAAATAAAGGGTTAATGCTGCACTGCGGGCAGTGAAAAAAAAAATGTTCACCAAGAGTTAATGCTGGGCAGCACTGTGGGCAGTTACAACACCAGTAAAACGTTAGTGCCTCCTTGTATTAGTAGCTCTGGGCAGCATTGCGGGCAGTTACAGCACCAGTAAAACATTAGTGCCACCTTGTACTAGTAGCTCTGAGCAGCACTGCGGGCAGTTACAGCACCAGTGTGATTGCACCAATAAAGGGTTAATCAAATAATGGCATTCAATAAAAGCTGCCCTTAGGAGAAACTCCAGGCTGTCTCCAGTAATGGTCCTCATAATAAATATTGCTATAATGCCCTGGCAGTCTAGTGGACGTGTGCTCTGCCTGAATTACTGTGGGAGCTACCACTGGTGGCTCCAGAGTCTGGGCTGCAGTGCAGCCCAAATTTCAAATATGGGAGGCACACCAACTGGCGGTGAGTACCGGCCGGCGATGTTTGGCAACAGTTGGTGCGGCACGCCTATTTGAATTTTGGACTGTGCGGCAGCCCCTCCTCTGGAGCCGCCACTGAGAGGGACTTATACCGAATCCCGAACACGCGAGATCCAATGCCGGGAAGATGGCGTTTTGCCTCGTTTAGAAAGACCTGAGCTAGGGCTCGGATTCTCTTGGAAACCGGATGTTTGGGAAGGCTCGCGCATCTCTAATTAGAACAAGTGGATTGTGTGAACTTCTGACTTGACCCAATATTACCATGACATTAATCACGCATGTGGCGTACTTACAGGTAATCTCGCGTTCTGCTCTCGGTCAGCTGGAGAGAAGATATTCAGGTACAGACAGTCCTCGGACACTGGCGGTAACGTAATTCTGTCCTTAAGCGTCTTCATTAATTCTTCTACTATCTCTACATTCTGCAGACACCTGGAAACATGATCAGAATTTATATATAGGACAATTAGTTCAGCATCTGCTGGAATCCATCTAATCCTCTCCACCACTTTGTACTCACATTGGGGGTTGTTCTGTGGCCTCTCGGACAGAGCCCCAGGGCTCCGGGGGTTCTGGGCTTGCAAGTCTTAATGGACCAACTGGTGGCTTTGCAAATGGGACGCCATGGAAAGCGTGCACGGTTCTGTCCGTCTCCTTCACCGCTACAGTCTTCCCTCTGAGCTTCCCGTACTGTGTGACCACCAGGGGCCTGTCCTCCTCCTGCCCTGTAATCACACACACACACAATTATAGTTCGTTAGCTGGACAAGTGCACTTAGGGGGTAATTAAGAATGGATTGCTGCTGTGCATTTTCGCACCGCATGTGATCAGATCTGAACTGCGCATGCACCACAACGCGCAGACTCGTCGCACAACAGTGACAGGCGCCGGCACCTAGCGATGGGATGTGCAAAAAAACAACAAAAAAATGATCGCACAGGTGATCGCAAAGGGATCTGGCGTTTTCAGGGAGGGTGTCTGACGTCAGGTACGGCCCTGATCAGCAGGATCACAACGCAGCGGCAGAGTAAATCCTGGGCTGAGCAGAGACTGCGCAAACTGATGCAGCTCTGCTACAAAAGCGATCGCACACCAGCACAGCACTTTGTCCAGGGTACACCCAGCGTCTCCAAACTCCGCCTTCCGCCTGCTACCATGCTGTGCTTGGCAAGCGATGATTGGGGATTCGTCAACACCACACAGGTGTGGAAAGACAGAGTGTTGACGCATACAGAGCAGAACCATGGTTCCAGATGCCACGGCAGGGAGGAGGAGTCTGGTGATGGCAGCGTAGTACCTTCCTACTGCGTAGTGGGTGGAGCCAGTAACAATCGGTTACTGATGGTAAGCAGGAATCCCCTAATTGGCCATGGCCCGTGTGACCTACATCTACATTCTGTGTACTGGGCGGTACGCGAGGGCGATGAGGGCTTTCATATGGGACCATCCGGTCACGAATGGTTTATCATATATTTGTAAATCGGTGTAAGTTGTACTTACCTAGTGTCACGGAATGTCCAGAATTCTCAGAGAGTCCACCAAACTCCCGCAAAAGTAGGTGGCCCTCCGGTATCCCTGCAATTTTCTAATGAAGTTGATGGGATGGGCAACATAATGCCAGGACTTGTGGGTCCATGGGAAGGGACCGGGGACCCACAATTCGTGAGAATCATGATGCATTGGCTCCGCCCCTCATCTAATACCAGGGCCGGCGACAGGGGGGGTCAAAGGGGACACCTGTACCGGGCCCCAAGGATCAGAGGGGCCCCAAGTATATGCCACTTAGTGTCCAGCAGGGGATCATCATGGAGTTATAGGGGAGAGACAGACCGTGGTGTGTGTGGTGGAGGAAGGAGAGATATACATATTTATATCTCTGTATACTGTAGATAAATAAAAATATATATATTTATTTAATAACAGTTTATTATATAGCGCAGCAAATTCCGTTGCTCTGAGGGGGCCCCAGAGATATCACTGTACAGGGCCCCAAGATGTCTGTTGCCGGCCCTGTCTAATACCTGCAATTTGCAGTGTTATGCTGTGAGAGGGTGGTGCATAATGATGGCAGCACCTGGTCTCCCCTCCATCAGTGGACAGCTGCATGTCACCCCTCCCCACCCCGGGCTTCTACAGAAGGGGGAGAGAAAAAGTCTGCAAGTGCTGTGTAACAGGTTCTGTATATCTTGTCGATATTCGTCATGTCGACAGGATTAGAATGTTGACAAAACAGTGCGTCCTGGTGCAGCGGTCTCTCCTATCTGCTAGAGGATATCCGGCAGTGTCTTCTGTGTCCAGCAGTCAGGGGATTTAACTTTGTGTGTCATGGAGCAATTTTGGTGGTAAATAAGTACCTAACTCTAAAGGGCCCTACTCACTGGCCGACCCGCCGCCGAGCTGCCGACGGCGGATACGGCAGACAAGCGACCCGGCGACGGGGGGGGGGGGGGGCAGTGACAGGGGGAGTGAAGTTTCTTCACTCCCCCGTCACCCAGCTGCATTGAAGTGCAGGCAAATATGGACGAGATCGTCCATATTGGCCTGCATGCACAGCCGACGGGAGATCAGCGATGAACGAGCGCAGGGCCGCGCATAGTTCATCGCTTAAGTCTCCACACTGAAAGATATGAACGAGTTCTCGTTCATTTCTGAACGAGATCGTTCATATCTTTCAGAATATCGCCAAGTGTGTAGGGCCTATAACCCTAACCCTCCAGTCCATGCAGATGTTCTATGTAAGCATTGCAACAATGTAAATATCATTGTGGTGTCGACATTTTGCCATTTTCTGTGTATCTAAATCTTCTGCATGTTATTTACATGTAGGGTGCTGGCTTCTATACTGATGTATTGGGCAACCTTTTATGTGTCCTTCCTGCACTTTGTATATAACGGAACTTAAGTGCAATTAAAGACCACGCCCGTAGAATGAGTGGCACCACGTCTTTCCTCTGCAAAATTAGAGATGAGCGAGTTCGGTTCGTCGAGATCCGAACCCCCAGCCCCCCCCCCGAACTTCACCTACTTTACACGGGTTCGAGGCAGCCTCGGATCTTCCCACCTTGCTCGATTAACCCGAACGAGGCTGAACGTCATCATCCCGCTGTCGGATTCTCGCGAGATTCGTATTCTATATAGAAGAGCCGCGCATCGACGCCATTTTCACTCGTGCATTGGAGATTAAACGGAGTGGACGTGGCTGCGTTCTCTCCCTGAAAAGCTCCGTAATCTGTGCTCAGTGTGCTGCAAATATCTGTGCTCAGTGTGCTGAAAATATCTACGTTCTCTTTCTGAAAATGCTCCATATCTGTGCTCAGTGTGCTTTATTGTGGGGACTGGGGACCACCAGTATATAATTATAGTAGTACAGTACAGTAGACCATTGCTGTATCTTGCAGCTCTGTGTCACTGCAAATATCCATTCCATATCTGTGCTGCATGTTTGTGAGCAGTATATATAGTATTACAGTGCAGCATTTTGGTGACCAACAGTATATAGTTGTACAGTAGGCCATTGCTGTATCTTGCAGCTGTGTCACTGCAGTATCCAGTCCATATCTGTGCTGCATTATTGTGAGCAGTATATAGTAGGACAGCGCAGCATTTTGGTGACCAGCAGTATACATATATAGTACAGTAGGCCATTGCTGTATCTTGCAGCTCTGTGTCACTTCTAGTATCCTGATCAGTGCTCAATATCTGCTTCATTGTTGTGACCAGTGTGTATAGTGTACGACGTGTTATACACCTGGTGATTACTGATTATACATCCTGTAATCTGTTCTGAGCAATGTGTGAGATACAGCTGGGGATTATACACCCTATATTATTATTATTATCCTTTATTTATATGGCACCACAAGGGTTCCGCAGCGCCCAATTACAGAGTACATAAATAATCAAACAGGAAAACAGCAACTTACAGTTGATGACAGTATAGGACAAGTACAGAGTAAATAAACATAGTTACATCAGCAGATGACCCTGGAATAAGTATCAGGTGGCAGAAAACTGCTGGATGTGGTACAGTTGAAGATTATTAAAGTAAGACAAAGGATAAGCACATGAGGGAAGAGGGCCCGGCTCGTGAGAGCTTACATTCTAAAGGGGAGGGGTAGACAGACATGGAAGATGAAATAATGCACAACTACCTCATGGAAGCCAGATACAGTATACCAAACAGTACTTAGCAGAGTTAGGAATGAGTGCTTATGAAATACAGTAACATTTTGTCATAATATTTCAGAAACTGTATGGCTGGTCTCTTGCACTCTTTTGCTCTAATACACCACCTGCTTTAGGATTTATATTCAAAAACATTATGTCTCCATAATCCCAAAAATGTCAGTCTTCTTGGAAAGTGGTTTGTTCCTTTGTAAGGGAAAGAGAACAAACGTTCTCAAACAACGGTTTCTCAATTTATTTTTCCTCTGGGAAGGGATTGTGAATTTGCAGGAATATCTGAGCATTTCTGTAATCAGATAGCAGAGACTTTCTACAAATGTTTACAAATATTTCCTGTGATTTTATCATTTTTTTCCAGTGATTTGGACCAATAATACCATTTATTAGAACAAATAATTCCTGTGATATCGAGGTGTTTGTGTCGCTTAGCTTAGCCGTCCAGCGACCACAGTGCACCTCTTTTTCTCTTTTCTTTGCATCATGTGCTGTTTGGGGACTATTTTTTTAAGTGCCATCCTGTCTGACACTGCAGTGCCACTCCTAGATGGGCCAGGTGTTGGGACGCTTAGCTTAGTCATCCAGCGACCTCGGTGCAAATTTTAGGACTAAAAATAATATTGTGAGGTGTTCAGAATAGACTGGTGTCAAAGTCGAAAAATATTGTAACGCATACATCATGTACTAACCACTCACACATGCCCGCTGCGCATGCACTTATTCCGTCGTGCGTGCACATATCCGCAATTTGCGTAGGACTGCTCACTCGATCCTGCGCGTGGTATGGGTATTTACGGCGGGGTTTGTGTGCGCATAGAGGGTTATCAGAACATTACATATTTAACCCAAATAGTGCATTTTGTACACATAGCCACCCTACACCACATCAGCAAGTATCAACAGTTTAAATGATTTCAGGACTAAGGGATTCACCTTTGCATGATAGGAATGGACAGACAAAGGTTATAAGGTGATGTCTAGTATCCAGCTGTAGGGTATTTTAAGGGTAACATTCCGGTGTTGGTTAGAGAAAGATTGCATGTTCCTGCGTATAGTTATGTGCAGAAGTAGAATATAGATATAAACTGTATTTACTGTATATTATGTATGCGGCAGGAATCCAGAGGATACCACCCACAAGAGCAGTTGAGAAAGACATCGCCCACCTTTTCAAATCAACCTATGACCTCTCCTGTAATGTAAAGATGCATCTCAGTGTCCAATAGACAAAGGGATTACAGTGACCATTGTATATGGAAGTTGTGTATAAAAAGCCTGTTGTTGCCTGGCTGGTCAGAAGACTCTGAACGCTATTCACAGGCGTGCGCAGAGACTGACTGGCGGGTGCCGCTCTGGACTCCCCCCCCCCCCCCCCTCCGTGGCATTATAGTGTTCTCTCACCTCCCCTGTCCTGGATATAGACTGCTCACCTGGGCGGAAGGATGCTAAGAAAATGATCAGACGTGCAAAGGCAGAAGCAGAGGAGAAAATGGCCCAGTCAGTAGAAAAAGGGGACAAAACTTTTTTTAAGTATATAAGTGAAAGGAGAAAATCAAATGGAGGAATAATAATATTTCAGACAGAGAGTGAGCATTTGGTGGAGGGAGACAAGGCAATAGCAGATCACCTAAATAATTATTTTTGCTCCATTTACTACAGAATAAGGAATGGGGCCACAGTTAAGTTGAAAGGACATTCACAAAAATAAGGTAGATGAAAGTACATTTACAGAGGAGGAGGTCCTAACAGAACTTTCACAACCAAAAGTGGATAAATCAATGGGACCAGATGGGATACACCCAAGGATACTCAGAGCTAAAAGATGTGCTAGTTACACCTTTAACAGAATTATTTAACCAGTCACTAAATACAGGTGCTATTCCAGAGTACTGGAAAAGAGCAAATGTAGTTCCACTGCACAACAGTGGAAGCAAGGAAGAAGCAAGTAACTACAGACCAGTAAGCCTTACATCAGTAGTAGGGAAAGTAATGGAAAAACTATTAAAAGAAAGAGTTGTGGAATATCTTAAATCAACCCACTTACAGGATCCAAAACAGCATGGATTTATTGGTGGGAGATCATGCCAAACAAATCTTATTGACTTTGACGAAAATAATAGATCAAGGGGGAGCTGTAGATGGAGCATATCTAGACTTTAGTAAGGCATTTGACACTGTCCCACATCGCAGACTGCTAAATAAACTTGAAAGCCTGGGGGTGGATCATAAAACAGTTAAATGGATAAGAACCTGGTTGCAGGATAGGAAACAGACAGTTCTAGTTAATGGAGTGCAATCTATGGAGGGAAATGTTACCAGTGGAGTACCCCAGGGATCTGTACTTGGTCCAGTTCTCTTTAATATCTTTGTTGGTGACATTGCAGATGGTATTGAAGGGAAGGTATGCCTTTTTGCAGTTGATACAAAGATATGCAACAGGGTAGACACACCGGGAGGGGTAAAACAAATGATTGATGTCCTAGGTAGGCTTGAGAAATGGTCAAGAACGTGGCAACTACAGTTTAATGCTAAAAAATGCAAAATCATGCACTTGGGTCTCAAAAACCCAAAGGTTTACTATAGTATCAAGGGTACTATAATGAAAACTACTGAGGAGGAAAGGGATTTAGTAGTCACTATTTCAAGTGACTTGAAGGCAGGAAAGCAATGCAACAAAGCAAAGAGAAAGGCAAGTCAGATGCTTGGTTGCATAGTTAGAGGAATCAGTAGTAGGAAAAAAGAAGTGATAATGCCACTGTATAGGTCATTGGTGCGGCCCCATCTGGAATACTGTGTCCAGTTCTGGAGACCATGTCTCCAGAAGGATATAAATACATTAGAGAGTGTACAAAGAAGGGCAACTAAAATGGTGCATGGCCTACATCACAAAACTTACCCGGAAAGGCTAAAAGATCTTAACATGTATAGTTTGGAGGAGAGAAGGGAAAGGGGGGACATGATAGAAACTTTCAAATATATCAAGGGTCTTAAAGTTCAGGAGGTAAACATTCTTTAAAGGAAGAGAAATATTAGAACTCAAGGACATACACTGAGACTGGAAGGGGTGAGGTTCAAGGAAAATTTAAGGAAAAATTACTTCACAGAAAGGGTAGTGGATAAGTGGAATAGTTTCCCATCAGAGGTGGTAGAGGCTAAGACTGTAGAGCAAATTAAACATGCTTGGGATAGGCTTATGAATATCCTTACAAAGAATTAAAGGTTCAAAAAGGGTTGGGATTGCCTAAAGAAAAAAAAAAAGGGGGCAGACTAGATGGGCCAAGTGGTTCTTATCTGCCGTCAAATTCTATGTTTCTATGACAGTAACTAGGTCAACATGAGTTTCACTTTTTTTTTTTCATACTTTACGATCCACGTGGACTACAATTGGGAATGGTAACCTGTGTGGGGACAGGGTGCACTAATTGGGGTTCCCGGTCACTCTACAAAGAAAAACACCCCAAAAATAGATGTTATGGTAAGAACTTACCGTTGATAACGTGATTTCTCTTATGTCCACAGGTATCCAGAGGATAACATTGGAATATGGTTGAGCGACAGCGGAAATGGCACCAAGCTTTCTGGCCTCCCAGGATGCATCGGGGCTTCCCCATATAGTCCCGCCCACTGACTCAGTCAAATCAGTTCTTTCCACAGCGATTTAGGCAGTAGCATCAGATAGAAACCTATTTAAGCGATAAGAACACACATGCACACCCTTCCATACAAGAGGTTTAGAGATTGTCAAGATCCTCAAATCAGGTGCGTCAGGGTGGGATCCCTGTGGACATAAGAGAAATGATGTTGTTATCAATGGTAAGTTCTTACCATAACGTCTATTTCTCTGGCTGCGTCCACAGGATTATCCACAGGATAACATTGGGATTCCCAAAGCCAATTTTAGTGATGGGGACGCTCCTGATTACACAGGAGGACCTTTCGCCTGAAGTCTGTGTCATAAGAGGCAAAAGTATCCAAGGCATAATGTCTAATGAATGTGTTTATGGAAGACCATGTGGCTGCCTTCCAAATCTGTTCTGCTGAAGCACCCTGTTGTGCTGCCCATGAAGGACCTACCTTACGTGTAGAGTGAGCAGAGACATTAGCCGGAGTAGGGAGATCTGCATGAGAATAAGCTTCTGATATTACCATTCGGAACCATCTTGCGAGCGTCTGTTTACTAACAGGCCATCCTCTTCTATGAAATCCGTAGAGGATGAAGAGAGAATCTATTTTCCTTATGGCACTAGTACGATCTATGTAGATTCTTAAAGCTCGGACTACGTCGAGCAACGCTTCTCCCGCAGATAGTCCAGATACCTGAAAAGCTGGGCCTACAATCTCTTCATTAAGGTGAAACTTTGAACCCACCTTCAGAAGATAACCAGATCTAGTTCTGAGAACTGCTCTGTCTGGAAAAAAACTTAAGAAAGGAAACTTACACAATAATGCACCTAAATCTGACACACTTCTGGCTGACGCCATTGCCAGTAGAAAAAGTACTTTAGCCGTTAACCATTTAAGATCTGCTCTCAGTCTTAAGTGGTTCTAACGGAGGTCCCTGAAGGAATCTAAGAACTAGATTTAAATCCCAGGGAGCTGCAGGAGAAACAAATGGAGGTTGAATATGTACAACTCCCTGAAAGTAAGTACGTACATCCGGTAAATCAGCAATCTTTCGCTGAAACCATACAGTTAACGCTGATACTTGAACTCTCAAGGAAGCTACTTTCAAACCTTTATTCAATCCTGCTTGAAGGAACTCCAAAATCCTGGATACGTTAAAAGATCTTGGATTCAAACTTTCAGTACACCAATGAATATAGGCTTGCCATATTCTATGATACACCCGAGCTGAAGAAGGCTTTCTTGCTCTGAGCATAGTTTGGATTACTTGTTTTGAAAATCCTCTAGCTTCTAGGATAGAGGTTTCAACAGCCACACCGTCAAAGACAGACGATCCAGATGACTGTGACAAGGACCCTGCATTAGCAGATCTGGACGTTGAGGGAGCAGTATCGGTGTTTCCACAGACATTCTCAGTAGATCTGTGTACCAATGACTTCTTGGCCAAGCTGGAGCTATTAGAATTATTGCTCCCTTTGCTTGCTATATTTTTCTCACTACTCTGGGTAACAGAGATATTGGAGGGAACAGATACGTCCGCTGAAATTTCCATTCAACTGACAGTGCGTCTACAAGGACCGCTCCTGGATCCTTTGTTCTCGATCCGTGCCTCGGAACTTTGTTGTTCAAACGAGATGCCATAAGATCTATCTCTGGTAGACCCCATATGTTCACTATGGTCTGAAACACTTCTGGGTGTAATGCCCATTCGGTTTCCTGAATGGTGTGTCGACTGAGAAAATCTGCTTCCCAGTTTAGTACACCTGGGACAAACACTGCCGACAATGCTGGGAGATGAAGTTCTGCCCATCTTAGAATGGGAGTTACTTCCTCCATCAATCTTTTTCTGAGAGTTCCTCCTTGATGATTGAGGTACGCAACTGCTGTCGCATTGTCTGAGCGAATCTGGACCGGTCTTCCTTGGAGACTGTCCTTTGCCTGAACTAGAGTCATATAAATGGCCCTCATCTCCAACAGATTTATTGGTAGGTGACTTTCCCTTACGGTCCATTTTCCCTGGAACCAAAGGCTTCCGAGTACCGCCCCCCAGCCTTGCAGACTGGCATCTGTTGTCAGGACTTGCCATTCTTTTATCCAAAAGGGTCTCCCCTTGTCTAAAGGGTCTGCCTGTAGCCACCACGCTAGAGACCTTTTTACGTTTACTGGAAACTTTATCATCTGCTTTTTTATCGTCTGATGATTTCCGTTCCATTTGGTCAGAATAAGGTGCTGCAATGGTCTGGAGTGAAATTGCGCATATTCCACCATGTCGAAGGTTGATACCATCAGACCCAACAGTTGCATTGCTGCATGGACTGACATTGTCTGGGTGTGCAACACTTCCTGAGCCATGATCTGCACCTTGACTATCTTTTTCTCTGGTAAGAGAACTTTCCGTAGGTCTGAATCCAATATGGCCCCCAAATGAACCATCCGCTGTGACGGATTCAGAGACGACTTTTCCAAATTTATGAGCCACCCGTGTCTCTGTAAACAAACTATTGTCTGTTGAAGATGACTCAAAAGTAACTCCTGCGATTGTGCTAGGATTAACAGGTCGTCGAGGTATGGGAATATTCTTATCCCCCGTTTGCGCAGACAAGCTGCCATAACCACCATAATTTTGGTAAACACCCTGGGTGCTGTTGCTAGCCCAAAGGTCAACGCTTGGAACTGAAAATGTTCCTGGAGGATGGCAAACCTGAGGTAACACTGATGAGACAGTGCTGTAGGCACATGTAGGTAAGCATCCCATACATCCAGAAATACCATGTAATCTCCCGGTTCCATAGCCAACATTATGGAGCATAACATCTCCATGTGGAACCTTGGGATCCAAATGTATTTGTTCAACATTTTCAGATTGAGAATTGGTTGAAATGACCCATTTGGCTTCTGGATCAGAAATAGATTGGAGTAAAACCCGTGTACCCTTTGTGATGGCGGTACTGGGACAATTACACCTGACTGCAGTAATTTTTGGACTGCTTCTTGCAGGGCATTGGCCTTAGACTCTATACGAGACGTGCTGGTGCAAAATAATCTTTGAGGAGGCTGCCTCCTGAATGGGAACCCATACCCCTGAGATACCACCTTCTGCACCCAAGCATCTGTTGTCGACTGTTGCCATATGTGTGCAAAATGAAGGAGTCAGCCCCCAACCCTGGAATCCTCCAGGCGGAGGCCCGTCTCCTCAGGCTGATGGTTTATGTTCAGGCTTGGAAGCTGGCTTTTTGGTAGCCCACTGCTTCCTACCCCTGGTTTTGAACTGGGGTTGCTTAGACTCCTCTTTAGCCTTAGCTTTGCCTTGCCATCAAAATGGCCGAAACTTTGAACCCCTAGACCTAGGGTTATAACTAGTCGGAAATCTGACCTTCTCGACTCAGCTTCCAATTCAAGAATGTCTGACAATCGTTTTCCAAACAATATATTACCAATGAAAGGTAATGCTTCCAATTCCTTCTTGGATTCTGCATCTGCTTTATAAGTACGCAGCCAAGCTGCTCTACGAGCAGCTAACATCAAGGCTGTTGCTCTAGAAGCGATTGTACCCATGTCATCTAGTGATCTAATCCTATGATCTCTATGCGAGCGGGGCTGTCTTGTTTGCAATGAAAGCAAACACAGACCTTTGTCCTATATGTTTACCAGAAACAATGATTAGTTACACAGGGAGATGAAGGGGGAGGCCTTACTAATGGCCAGTACTCATGGCCCGATTTGTACTCCCCCGCTCAGCACAGCACGATGTGTGCCGAGCATGCGGGGGGAGACGGGGGGGCAATCTATCGATAGCGATGTGCGGGGCTGCGCATCGCTATCACTGTGGGGGGTACACATGGAGCGATCATGCTTAAAATCTAAACAATCCAGTCAGATTGCTTAGGTTTTAAGCAGCAATCGCAACGTGATTACCTCCTTAAGGCATTTATCCATATCAGTGACTTTCAATAGAGTGGGCTTACACAGAAAAATGGTAGTGTGCAGTGACTCTATGGGGGTCATTCTGAGTTGATCGCACGCTGCTGTTTTTTGCAGCGCAGCAATCAGGTCACAACTGCGCATGCACCGCAGTGCGCAGGCGCGTCGTACGGTTACAAAGTGGATAGTTGCTGAGTGATGGATCTAATGAAGAATCCATTCGCACAGTGGATCGCAAGGAGACTGACAGGAAGAAGGCGTTTGTGGGCGTCAACTGACCATTTTCTGGGAGTGTTTGGAAAAACGCAGGCGTGTCCAAGCGTTTGCAGGGTGGGTGTCAGACGTCAATTCCGGACAATAACCACACTGATTTGATCGCAGCGACTAAGTAAGTTCAGAGCTACTCGGAAACAGCACAAAACTTTGTACCGCTCAGCTGCACATGCATTCGCACACTTGCAAAGCAATAATACACTCCCCTGTGGGCAGCAACTATCTGATCGCAGTACTGGCAAAAATAACTAGCGAGCAACTCGGAATGAGGGCCTATACTGTGTAAATATTTTGTGGCTTTATTTCCATGTACAGCAAGTTCACTGCTGAACAGGACTCATCTAAACTGGGTACACACTGGCAGATATATCTGCCGATGGTGGTTGCTCATAGACACAGAAAGATGCACCAATATATCTGCAGATAGGTTGGCCATCTGAAGTGCTGTTCAGCAGGTGCAATATATCTGTGTGTCATTCACAAACACATTGCTTGCACACACCTGCAGATCAGCCATAGATATATTGGTCGAACAATTGATTGGCCAATATATCTGCCAGTGTGTACCCAGCATTAGAGGTCTCCACTGTGATATGATGGAACGCAAATGAACATCTATCCATGACCTCTTCATCTCTGACCACTTCAACCTGATAGCTATAACTGAAACATGGCTCACACAATTGAACATGGCCTCCCCTGCAACACCGTCACCATCACCATCCACTTCACACACACCTCCAGTCCTGGTGACAGTAAAGGAGGTGGGGTTGGAATATTACTGTCCAGTCTGTACATACACAGTTCTACCACAGTTTCTATCACTCACATTCACATAATTTGAAGTTCACTCTATCAGGATATACTCTCCTTTCTCTCTAACATTCACCAGACTATGGGGGTCATTCCGAGTTGTTCGCTCGCTAGCTATTTTTAGCAGCATAGCACATGCTAGGCCGCCGCCCGCTAGGAGTGTATTTTAGTTTAGCAGAATAGCAAATTAAAGATTAGCAGAATTACGAATAAATAATTCTTAAGAGTTTCTGAGTAGCTACAGACTTACTCCTACGCTGCGATCATCTCAGCCCATTTCGTTCCTGGTTTGACGTCACAAACACGCCCTGCGTTCACCCAGCCACTCCCACGTTTCTCCAGGCACTCCTGCGTTTTATGCTGGCACGCCTGCGTTTTTCCGCACACTCCCAGAAAACGGTCAGTTTCCGCCCAGAAACACCCAGTTCCTGTCAATCACACTCCGATCACTTCAACGATGAAAAATCTTTGTTCGGCCATGAGTAAATCTACTAAGTTTTGTGCTAAAATACTTAGCACATGCGCACTGCGTGCCATGTGCATTTTTGCCTTAATCGCTCCGTTGCGAAAATCGGCAAAGAGCGAACAACTCGGAATGACCCCCAATGTTCAGTTTCAGAACTCACTAACACGCCTTTCTCAGATTACAATCTCATCACCAGGATACTCTCCTTCATTACTTCAAACTCAGTGTCACTGAAGTCTTCCCATCCTCCTCTAACCCACAGAAACATTATCCTCCTGCCTCCAGAGTCCCCAGTGACAATAGCGGTGTTCAGCTGAAAAGGGGGTGGAGCTACACAGGACAAGAACCAGACTGCTACAGATCAATCCTGCCAGATCAGTAAGGTGGGTGGGGAGAGAGAGGGAGATGTCAGACTGTTTTTAGGTTTGGGGGAGAGATCTTTAGCTCTCGCTGTACCAACCCCTCCCGTGTTCTGTCACCCTGTCACCCCCACTGTGTTCTGTCACTGTGTCACACTGTGTCACACTATCCCAGGGGCCTTAAGACACTGGATAATTTGCTTGCTGCGCAATGATTATCCCAAATAAAATGTTAATGTGTAAAAGGGACTCTACCTGGTGTAATGTGTAAAAGGGGCTCTACCTGGTGTAATGTGTAAAAGGGGCTCTACCTGGTGTAATGTGTAAAAGGGGCTCTACCTGGTGTAATGTGTAAAAGGGGCTCTACCTGCTGTAATTTGTGTAAGTGATGCTACTGTGTGACGCAATTTGAATAATAGAGACTATTGTGCAGCCTAATATGAATCTGTATTATATTTTGGCCATGCCCCTTCCACATGAAGCCACGTCCCTGTATTTTTGGTACGTGTGGGGAGCTGCTATTTTGCGTGTGGCCCTCGGATACTGACAGGAAAGTGTCAAGTGGCCCCTCAGCTGAAATAATTGCCCACCCCTGCTCTAGAGAGAGCCCTTGATGATGTGGCTCCAGCAATCCCTAGGTCTCCAGGACACAGCTCTATCCAGGTTCTCATCCTATCTAATCGCTCTTTCAGTGTCTATTTCTCTGATTCCACCTCCTCGTCTCTACCTCTCTCAGTTGGAGTACTGCAGGACTCAGTCTTAGGTCCTCTGCTTTTCTCTATCTATACCTCATCTCTTGGGAAACTAATCTGCTCTTTTGGATTTCAGTATCATCTCTACGTAGATGAGACCCACATCTACCAATCCTTCCCAGATTTGTCTCTGTATTGGGCCGTGTCACTGATGCCTCTCTGTCAATTCATCTTGGATGTCATCTCGCCACCTCAAACTTAATATTTCCAAAATAGAATTAATTATCTTTCCAATAGCAGTTACCAACCTGATATCTCTATCACTGTTGAGAACTCTACAATCATCCCTACCCCACAAGCTCGCTGCCTAGGTGTCATCCCTGACTCTGATCTGTCCTTTATCCCCACATTCACTCTGTCTCACAGTCATGTTACATACATCTAAGAAACATCCAGAATACGCCCTAATCTTACACAGAACACAGCAACACTCTGATCCACGCTCTCATCATCTCCCACATTGATTATTGTAATAGTCTCCTGACCGGTCTTCCCAAACATAGGAGGACATCCATATCCGGTCGCTGCTGTGCCTTTCCACACGCGGGTGATCAGATCCAAGCTGCGCATGCGCCTGAGCCGCACTGCGCCGGTGCGTCGCACAGCTACAACATGCATCAGCGCCCTGCGACAGGATAGTGTGAAGGATCCATTTGACGGGCGTTCACAAGGAGATTGACAGGAAGAGGCCGTTTGTGGGTGGCAACTGACCGCTTAAAAAGAAAAAAATGCAGTGTCTGGAAAAATGCGGGCGAGCTCAAGCGTTTTCAGGGAGGGTGTGCGCCACCAGCTCCGGTCCCGATCAGCCTGTTCTCATTGCACTGGAGGAGTAAGTTCTGGGCTGCGCAGAGACTGCACAAGATGAGTTTGTACAGCTCTGCTACACATGGGATCGCACCCCTGCACAGCGACTATACACTCCCCCTGGAGGCAGCGACTATCTGATCACACACCTGCACAGCGACTATACACTCCCCCTGGAGGCAGCGACTATCTGATCACACACCTGCACAGCGACTATACACTCCCCCTTGAGGCAGCGACTATCTGATCACACCCCTGCACAGCGACTATACACTCCCCCTGGAGGCAGCGACTATCTGATCACACACCTGCACAGCGACTATACACTCCCCCTGGAGGCAGCGACTATCTGATCGCACACCTGCACAGCGACTATACACTCCCCCTGGAGGCAGCGACTATCTGATCACACACCTGCACAGCGACTATACACTCCCCCTGGAGGCAGCGACTATCTGATCACACACCTGCACAGCGACTATACACTCCCCCTGGAGGCAGCGACTATCTGATCACACACCTGCACAGCGACTATACACTCCCCCTGGAGGCAGCGACTATCTGATCACACACCTGCACAGCGACTATACACTCCCCCTGGAGGCAGCGACTATCTGATCACACACCTGCACAGCGACTATACACTCCCCCTGGAGGCAGCGACTATCTGATCACACACCGACTATACACTCCCCCTGGAGGCAGCGACTATCTGATCACACACCTGCACAGCGACTATACACTCCCCCTGGAGGCAGCGACTATCTGATCACACACCTGCACAGCGACTATACACTCCCCCTGGAGGCAGCGACTATCTGATCACACACCTGCACAGCGACTATACACTCCCCCTGGAGGCAGCGACTATCTGATCACACCCCAGCACAGCGACTATACACTCCCCCTGGAGGCAGCGACTATCTGATCGCACCCCTGCACAGCGACTATACACTCCCCCTGGAGGCAGCGACTATCTGATCGCACCCCTGCACAGCGACTATACACTCCCCCTAGAGGCAGCGACTATCTGATCGCACACCTGCACAGCGACTATACACTCCCCCTGGAGGCAGCGACTATCTGATCACACACCTGCACAGCGACTATACACTCCCCTGGAGGCAGCGACTATCTGATCACACACCTGCACAGCGACTATACACTCCCCCTGGAGGCAGCGACTATCTGATCACACACCTGCACAGCGACTTTACACTCCCCCTGGAGGCAGCGACTATCTGATCACACACCTGCACAGCGACTATACACTCCCCCTGGAGGCAGCGACTATCTGATCACACACCTGCACAGCGACTATACACTCCCCCTGGAGGCAGCGACTATCTGATCGCACACCTGCAAAGCGACTATACACTCCCCCTGGAGGCAGCGACTATCTGATCGCAACCCTGCACAGCGACTATACACTCCCCCTGGAGGCAGCGACTATCTGATCGCACACCTGCACAGCGACTATACACTCCCCCTGGAGGCAGCGACTATCTGATCGCACACCTGCACAGCGACTATACACTCCTCCTGGAGGCAGCGACTATCTGATCACACCCCTGCACAGCGACTATACACTCCCCCTGGAGGCAGCGACTATCTGATCGCACCCCTGCACAGCGACTATACACTCCCCCTAGAGGCAGCGACTATCTGATCGCACACCTGCACAGCGACTATACACTCCCCCTGGAGGCAGCGACTATCTGATCACACCCCTGCATAGCGACTATACACTCCCCCTGGAGGCAGCGACTATCTGATCACACACCTGCACAGCGACTATACACTCCCCCTGGAGGCAGCGACTATCTGATCACACACCTGCACAGCGACTATACACTCCCCCTGGAGGCAGCGACTATCTGATCGCACACCTGCACAGCGACTATACACTCCCCCTGGAGGCAGCGACTATCTGATCACACACCTGCACAGCGACTATACACTCCCCTGGAGGCAGCGACTATCTGATCACACACCTGCACAGCGACTATACACTCCCCCTGGAGGCAGCGACTATCTGATCACACCCCAGCACAGCGACTATACACTCCCCCTGGAGGCAGCGACTATCTGATCACACACCACACACCTGCACAGCGACTATACACTCCCCTGGAGGCAGCGACTATCTGATCGCACCCCTGCACAGCGACTATACACTCCCCCTGGAGGCAGCGACTATCTGATCGCACCCCTGCACAGCGACTATACACTCCCCCTGGAGGCAGCGACTATCTGATCACACACCTGCACAGCAACTATACACTCCCCCTGGAGGCAGCGACTATCTGATCACACACCTGCACAGCGACTATACACTCCCCCTGGAGGCAGCGACTATCTGATCGCACACCTGCACAGCGACTTTACACTCCCCCTGGAGGCAGCGACTATCTGATCACACACCTGCACAGCGACTATACACTCCCCCTGGAGGCAGCGACTATCTGATCACACACCTGCACAGCGACTATACACTCCCCCTGGAGGCAGGGACTATCTGATCACACACCTGCACAGCGACTATACACTCCCCCTGGAGGCAGCGACTATCTGATCACACACCTGCACAGCGACTATACACTCCCCCTGGAGGCAGCGACTATCTGATCACACACCTGCACAGCGACTATACACTCCCCCTGGAGGCAGGGACTATCTGATCACACACCTGCACAGCGACTATACACTCCCCCTGGAGGCAGCGACTATCTGATCGCACACCTGCACAGCGACTATACACTCCCCCTGGAGGCAGCGACTATCTGATCGCACACCTGCACAGCGACTATACACTCCCCCTGGAGGCAGCGACTATCTGATCGCACCCCTGCACAGCGACTATACACTCCCCCTAGAGGCAGCGACTATCTGATCGCACCCCTGCACAGCGACTATACACTCCCCCTGGAGGCAGCGACTATCTGATCACACACCTGCACAGCGACTATACACTCCCCCTGGAGGCAGCGACTATCTGATCACACACCTGCACAGCGACTATACACTCCCCTGGAGGCAGCGACTATCTGATCACACACCTGCACAGCGACTATACACTCCCCCTGGAGGCAGCGACTATCTGATCACACACCTGCACAGCGACTATACACTTCCCCTGGAGGCAGCGACTATCTGATCACACACCTGCACAGCGACTATACACTCCCCCTGGAGGCAGCGACTATCTGATCACACACCTGCACAGCGACTATACACTCCCCCTGGAGGCAGCGACTATCTGATCACACACCTGCACAGCGACTATACACTCCCCCTGGAGGCAGCGACTATCTGATCACACACCTGCACAGCGACTATACACTCCCCCTGGAGGCAGCGACTATCTGATCACACACCTGCACAGCGACTATACACTCCCCCTGGAGGCAGCGATGTTCTGATCACACACCTGCACAGCGACTATACACTCCCCCTGGAGGCAGCGACTATCTGATCGCAGGGCAGCAAAAAACGCAGCTCAGCGATCAGATCTGAATGACCTCCATAGGCTCTCACCACTACAATCCATCCTGAACGCAGCTGCGAGGCTAATCTTCCTCGCACTGCAGGTGGGGCAGATGTAACATGTGCAGAGAGAGTTAGATGTGGGTGGGTATATTGTTTCTGTGCAGGGTAAATACTGGCTGATTTATTTTTACACGGCAATTTAGATTTCAGTTTGTACACACCCCACCCAAATCTAACGCTCTGCACGTTACATCCGCCCCACCTGCAGTGCACATGGTTTTGACAAACTGCTAACAAATTTGCTGCAACGATCAGGTCTGAATTACCCCCAGTGAGAGTCAAGTACACCTGCAGCCCCCGACAGAGAGAGGCGAGTACACCTGCAGCCCCCGACAGAGAGAGGCGAGTACACCTGCAGCCCCCGACAGAGAGAGGCGAGTACACCTGCAGCCCCCGACAGAGAGAGGCGAGTACACCTGCAGCCCCCGACAGCGAGAGGCGAGTACACCTGCAGCCCCCGACAGCGAGAGGAGAGTACACCTGCAGCCCCCGACAGCGAGAGGCGAGTACACCTGCAGCCCCCGACAGCGAGAGGAGAGTACACCTGCAGCCCCCGACAACGAGAGGAGAGTACACCTGCAGCCCCTGACAGTGGAGGTAATTCCAAGTTGATCGCAGCAGGACATTTTTTAGCAGTTGGGCAAAACCATGTGCACTGCAGGGAGGGCAGATATAACATGTGCAGAGAGAGTTAGATTTGGGTGGGTTATATTGTTTCTGTGCAGGATAAATACTGGCTGCTTTATTTTTACACTGCGAATTAGATTGCAGTTTGTACACACCCCACCCAAATCTATCTCTCTCTGCACATGTTACATCTGCCCCATCTGCAGTGCACATGGTTTTGCCCAACTGCTAACAAAGTTCCTGCTGCGATCAACTCAGAATTACCCCCAGTGAGAGGTAAGTACACCTGCAGCCCCTGGCAGTGAGAGGTATGAGGAAGGTAATGTGATGTCTCACCTGCAGCCCCTGACAGTGAGAGGTAAGTACGCCTGCAGCCCCTGACAGTGAGAGGTAAGTACACCTGCATCCCCTGGCAGTGAGAGGTAAGTACACCTGCATCCCCTGGCAGTGAGAGGTAAGTACACCTGCATCCCCTGGCAGTGAGAGGTAAGTACACCTGCATGCCCTGAAAGTGAGAGGTAAGTACACCTGCAGCCCCTGACAGTGAGAGGTAAGTACACCTGCAGCTGACAGTGAGAGGTAAGTACACCTGCAGCCCCTGGCAGTGAGAGGTATGAGGAAGGTAATGTGATGTCTCACCTGCAGCCCCTGACAGTGAGAGGTAAGTACGCCTGCAGCCCCTGACAGTGAGAGGTAAGTACACCTGCATCCCCTGGCAGTGAGAGGTAAGTACACCTGCATCCCCTGGCAGTGAGAGGTAAGTACACCTGCATCCCCTGGCAGTGAGAGGTAAGTACACCTGCATCCCCTGACAGTGAGAGGTAAGTACACCTGCAGTCCCTGACAGTGAGAGGTAAGTACACCTGCAGCACCTGACAGTGAGAGGTAAGTACACCTGCAGCACCTGACAGTGAGAGGTAAGTACACCTGCAGCCCCTGACAGTGAGAGGTAAGTACACCTGCAGCCCCTGTCAGTGAGAGGTATGAGGAAGGTAATGTGATGTCTCACCTGCAGCCAGAGCCCCCAGTATGAGGCTGTACAGTATAATTCCTCTCATCAGAGCCCCCATGTCTCAGCACCGTGCAGCGTTACCAGCAGATCCCCGAAGTGTGAATGAGAATTGCTGACTGTGGGCTGTTTTTTTGTCCTCAGGGCACGCCTGTAACATGACTTGTGATTGGCTGCTGCATACTTCCCAACATGACCCTCTCCAGGAGGACACAATGTTCTGCTCCTGTACTTCCTGTTAATTGATGATTGTCATCATCTGTGCTGAATTACTTTCATTAACCCAGTGGTTCCCAAACTTTTTGAAATCACAGCGCCCTAGCCTAGAGCATCAGAATTTTTTTCACGGCACCTCCAGGTGCCAAATGCCCAAATGCTTCTTATTGAGAAATTTAGAAATACAGTATTAACTGAAGAAAATTGTGTTTATGTGTCATCCATTAGTGATATTGTGTGGTGAGAGACAGGATTTGCCTCTGTTTGTTCACATATTGTAGGATTAGCTGCCACCAGCGCTGGTTTTTCTTTTTACATTAACCATAAATAATTTTCATTGGTCCTGGACCATACTTGCCTACTCTCCCGGAATGGCCGGGAGGCTCCCGAAAATCGGGTGACCCTCCCGGCCCCCCGGAAGAGCAGGCAAGTCTCCCGGTTTGCGGGGTCCCCCCCTGCCCGTCCGCCCACTTAGTGTTTAAAGTGGGCGGTCCGGGCACTTGATGACGCGATTCTTGATGAATCGCGTCATCATAGCCACGCCCCCTGCAGTGTAATGCCGCGATCGCGGCATTACAGAGCGGGGGGCGTGGCTTAGACGAGGCCTCGCTGTGGTCACGCCCTAGCTCCGCCCCCACCCCACCCTTTCTCCGCCCCCATCCCGCCTCCGGCCCACCCCCTCCACGACGTCACAGCCTCCCTGCCTGCCCCCTGAGACGACCTGGCTGCTCTCTCCCGCAGAGAGCAGCCAGAAAGTAGGTAAGCCTGGTCCTGGACCACTAATCCAAGGCACCCCTACAAGTGTCCTGACGTGCCCCAGGGAGCCTAGGCAGACAGTTTGGGAACCCCTGCATTAACCTGTGCAAATCAGCTGCCGGCAATCATACATTGGGCCTGATGTATAATCAGTTATTTGCGTAAAAAAATAGACAGATTTCATTTTTCTATACTCACATGTTTTACTATCGTCTGAATGTATGTAAGTTTTTCGATTTTATTTATTGGGGTATTTTATAGCTAATTTATACTTTTTTACTTTTTTGTTGAACTTTTCTAACGTCTATTGAAAATGAATGGGAACTTTATGTATCACTGGATTACCGTGAAAATAGACTGTAACTTTTCACTTTTTTTGCCAGCTTTTTCTGGTGAGTTTAGCAATAGGCCATGATTGTTCTTGTAGTTCCACCTCTAAATTTACTTTTTTTTTTACAAAAAGAATATGATAAAATATCTCCATATAAACATTCTCTCATATATACTGTATATAGAAGGACAAAAGCAGCGGCACTCCAGGGTTTAGTAAAAATATAAACATTTTGTGTATTGAAAAATCGTCACATCTGGCCAACGTTTCGGGGCCCGTAGCCCCTTTATCAAGCCCTTTGTCAAGGCGTGTACGGGCCCCGAAATGTTGGCCAGATGTGACGATTTTTTAATACACAAATTGTTTATATTTTTACTAAACTCTGGAGTGCCGCTGCTTTTATCCTTCTATCCATTACCATTTGCCACGGAGGGCACCTAGGTCTTCGGCTTGTCTGCAAAGAGTGCAGGGCATCCTGCTATACCATCTCCTATATAATAGTCCAGATCTGTGACTCTGTGCCTGGGCCTCTAAGGCTATGGCGTGGCTAGGAGCTCTCATTGGGTTAGCAGCAGGTCTATCACACCCAGTCCACAGCTGATTGGGCGAGAAACGCCCTCCCACACAGGTTACATTCAATGAGAGGCTCTGCCCTTTGGCTGCTGTGTTTTCACAGAGCAGGATTAGCAATGGGACTGATAGAGCTGCAGCTCCAGGCCCACACCCCAAAATAGGCCCACTGCATCTGCAGCAATATACCATCCAACAATTTACACATAAAAAACGGTACAAATTCGAAAAGGGGGCGTAGACACGGATACAGCGGTGTGGCCACGCCCCTTTCAATGGAGGCTTGGAGAATCAAAAATCGGAAAAAAAACCCATCATTTCAAATTTAAACATTACATCGGCCTACACAACCATTGAAGAGCAATTCAACATAAAATCGATGCAAGGGACGACATAAGCCATGTTTAGGGATATCCATGCTTGAAAACAGACCGAGACATCACATTTGCTCTAAATTAAGCCCCAAAACTATTAGATTACCAGTGCTCAAGCAGGACTATACTTAAAACATGGATTTCAGGGGTCAGCATTTACCGGCACCTGCCACTATACTATAACACTGACACTGTCCCTATAACTCTGACCTATACTATAACACTGACACTACACTATAACACTGACACTGTCCCTATAACACTGACACTACACTATAACACTGACACCGTCCCTATAACACTGACACTACACTATAACACTGACACTACACTATAACACTGACACTACACTATAACACTGACACCGTCCCTATAACACTGACACTACACTATAACACTGACACTATCCCTATAACATTGACACTACACTATAACACTACTCTATAACACTGACACCGTCCCTATAACACTGACACTACACTATAACACTGACACTACACTATAACACTGACACAGGCCCTATAACTCTGACCCTATACTGTAACACTGACAGTATCCCTATAACACTCACACTGTCCCTATAACACTGTCACTGTACTGTAACACTGACACTACACTATAACACTGACACTGTCCCTATAACACTGACACTATCCCTATAACACTGACACTATCCCTATAACACTGACACTACACTATAACACTGACACTACTCTATAACACTGACACTGTCCCTATAACACTGACACTGTACTGTAACACTGACACTACACTATAACACTGACACTGTCCCTATAACACTGACACTATCCCTATAACACTGACACTACACTATAACACTGACACTACTCTATAACACTGACACTGTCCCTATAACACTGACACTGTACTGTAACACTGACACTACACTATAACACTGACACTGTCCCTATAACACTGACACTATCCCTATAACACTGACACTACTCTATAACACTGACACTACACTATAACACTGACACTACACTATAACACTGACACTGTCCCTATAACACTGACACTATCCCTATAACACTGACACTACTCTATAACACTGACACTACTCTATAACACTGACACTGTCCCTATAACACTGACACTACACTATAACACTGACACTGTCCCTATAACACTGACACTATCCCTATAACACTGACACTACACTATAACACTGACACTACACTATAACACTGACACTACACTATAACACTGACACTACACTATAACACTGACACTATCCCTATAACACTGACACTACACTATAACACTGACACTACACTATAACACTGACACTGTCCCTATAACTCTGACCCTATACTATAACACTGACACTACACTATAACACTGACACTGTCCCTATAACTCTGACCCTATACTATAACACTGACACTACACTATAACACTGACACTGTCCCTATAACTCTGACCCTATACTATAACACTGACACTACACTATAACACTGACACTGTCCCTATAACTCTGACCCTATACTATAACACTGACACTACACTATAACACTGACACTGTCCCTATAACACTGACACTACACTATAACACTGACACTACACTATAACACTGACACTGTCCCTATAACACTGACACTGTCCCTATAACTCTGACCCTATACTATAACACTGACCCTATGCTGTAATATTGACACTATCCCTATGACATTGACACTATACTGTAACACTGGCAGTTCTCCTCCTAGGATGAGTGACCAATAATCACAGCAACACAGAAAGAGGTCTGTCAGTAAACACTGGCTCATGTTGGTAACACACTGAGTTGACACTCAGCACCCACTTTGTTCCTTTTCTCCAGCCAAGCCATGCCCTCCATCCATGATGCAAGCTGCTTTATGTGATTTTCTTACATTTTAAATAGGTCACCACTGCTGTGCTGCTGCCTCCTCCCCCGCCACTGCCACCTCTGCCATGCACACAGACTCGCCTGCCACTGCCCCGCCCCTGCACTTCTGAACTGGCGCATGACAGTGAGTGTACTTGCAGAAAGTTGGCGCCCACAGTGTGACCCTGTCCCAATGCTTTCCCACCACCGGCTCCCTGTTTACCTCATATCACGTCCAGTGGTGACAGGGAGTTAGTGGGTGACTGATGAGGAAGGAGTGATGGGGAGATAGTGGGTGACTGAGGAGGTAGGGGTGACAGAGAGATAGTGGGTGATTGGGGAGACAGGGAAATAGTGGGTGACAGGTAGATAGTGGGTGACTGAGGCAGGGGTGACAGGAAGATAGTGGGTGACTGGAGCAGGTGTGAAAGAGGGATAGTGGGCGACTGATGAGGCAGAAGTGAAACAGGTGGCGGGTGACTGATGAGGCATGGGGACCGGGAGATAGTGGGTGACTGATGAGGCAGGAGTGAAAGGGAGGTGGTGGGTGACTGATGAGGCAGGGGGACAGGGAGATAGTGGGTAACTGATGAGGCAGGGGTGACAGGGAGATAGTTGGTGACTGAGGCAGGGGTGACAGGGAGATAGTGAGTGTGCTTGTAGAAAGATGGCACCCACTGTGTGTGTCCCAGTGCTTTACCACCACCGGCTCCCTACTTACCTCATCTCACAGTCCTGGCTCTCTTTGTGGACAGGGCAGCAGGGATGGGAGCACATCTCGGGAGGCTGCAGTGGAAAGCAGTCAGGATGGAGGAGGCAGGGTCAGCAACAGACATCTTGAATCCCGGCATACTGATACCTCTGGCAGACGGCGGTTCCAGCTCCCATTAGGTGGTCCAGGGCACAACAGCAGGTACAGAACATGAAAGGGACAACAGTGCAGCCAAAGTATAATTATGTTGCGTTATTCATATATGCAGCACAGCACATGACAAGGGGGGACAGCGGTAACTTTGGAGGGAAAGGGTGTCTTGATAACGTTTTATTTTTTTTCGAAAGTGCCCTGCTCTGGACAACCGGTCGGCGCAGTTTCTAAATCGCTTTTAGCAAATTTACTTGACGCAGCCGCAGTGCGGACATTGCGCATTCGCAGTTACCGGAAAATCGCACCAATGCGAAGAAAAATAACGAGCGAACAACTCGGAATGAGGGCCATAGGGGGGAATTCTGAGTTGATCGCAGCAGGTTCTTTGTTAGAAGTTAGGCAAAACCATTGGGTGGGTTATTTTGTTTCTGTGCAGGGTAAATACTGGCTGCTTTATTTTTACTCTGCAATTTAGATTGCAGATTGAACACACCACACCCAAATCTAAAGGGCCCTACTCACTGGCCGACCCGCCGCCGAGCTGCCCGACGGCAGATACGGCCGACGAGCGGCCCGGCAGCGGGGGGGCAGTGACGGGGGGAGTGAAGTTTCTCCACTCCCCCCGTCACGCGGCTGCATTGAAGTGCAGGCTAATATGGACGAGATCGTCCATATTGGCCTGCATGCACAGCCGACGGGAGACCAGCGATGAACGAGCGCGGGGACGCGCATCGTTCATCGCTTAAGTCTCCACACTGAAAGATATGAACGAGTTCTCGTTCATTTAGGAACGAGATCGTTCATATCTTTCAAAATATCGGCAAGTGTGTAGGGCCTATAACTCTTTCTGCACGTTATATCTGCCTCCCCTGCAGTGCACATGGGTGGTCATTCCGAGTTGTTCGCTATTTTTTTCGTTCGCACAAGGTATGAGCAATTGCGAACATGTTGTAAAATTGCGAATATCCGCCCCCAACGTATTTTTGCCAATTCGTCCGCAGTATTACACAAAGTGGGCGTACGCAAAATGACATCGCAGCAATGCAAAAGCATCTCATTAACACAAACCCCAACGTAAAAATACTAAGTTTTCGTAGATTTACACATTCTTCTTAAAAGTGCACACTGTTGCGGAAAAATGAACAACAATGGCCCTCATTCCGAGTCGTTCGCTCGGTATTTTTCATCGCATCGCAGTGAAATTCCGCTTAGTGCGCATGCGCAATTTTCGCACTGCGACTGCGCCAAGTATCTTTGCTATGAAGATAGTATTTTTACTCACGGCTTTTTCATCGCTCCGGCGAACGTAATGTGATTGACAGGAAATGGGTGTTACTGGGCGGAAACACGGCGTTTTAGGGGCGTGTGGCTGAAAACGCTACCGTTTCCGGAAAAAACGCAGGAGTGGCCGTAGAAACGGGGGAGTGTCTGGGCGAACGCTGGGTGTGTTTGTGACGTCAAACCAGGAACGACAAGCACTGAACTGATCGCACAGGCAGAGTAAGTGTGGAGCTACTCTAAAACTGCTAAGTAGTTTGTGATCGCAATATTGCGAATACATCGGTCGCAATTTTAAGATGCTAAGATACACTCCCAGTAGGCGTAGGCTTAGCGTGTGTAACTCTGCTATATTCACCTTGCGACCGATCAACTCGGAATGAGGGCCAATGTTTTTTTTTTCTATTAAGTGAAATTACACATTTCAGTTTAAAGTCCACAAGCCCTCCTCAATTACGAATCCAATTAGTGTAATGAATGACGATGGTCCTGACCAATTAAGTCTTCAAAGAATACCAGAAGAACACTTTGTAGCCGTAATTGGCCATAAACATTGATCTGGAAAAATTACAAATATAGATATGGGAAATGTGCCTGGTCTAATGCAAATGTTTGAAGTATTGTGTAGACGTGTAGTGTGTGAATAAATGTGTTTACATGTATTTATAATCCATAACCTCCTAACGTTTTTTAAAAAAAAAATATTGTTGGTGTATTTTTATGAAATTATTCTTAAGTAATAGGCCCTACACACTGGCCGATATTTTGAAAGATATGAACGATCTCGTTCATAAATGAACGAGAACTCGTTCATATCTTTCAGTGTGGAGACTTAAGCGATGAACGATGCGCGGCCCCGCGCTCGTTCATCGCTGATCTCCCATCGGCTGTGCATGCAGGCCAATATGGACGATCTCGTCCATATTTGCCTGCACTTCAATGCAGCCACGTGACGGGGGGAGTGAAGAAACTTCACTCCCCCCGTCACTGCCCCCCCGCCGCCGGGTCGCTCGTCGGCCGTATCCGCCGTCGGGCAGCTCGGCGGCGGGTCGGCCAGTGAGTAGGGCCCATAAGATGTGTGAACTGTTTAAGGTCACCAATTTCTGCACGCCAATCTGCTGTTCCTTTATAGCATAAATAAACACAACACCCGCTTAAATTCAACAATTTTTTAATTTTTTTTAATTTTTTTTAAAGAAATTAAAATGTGAACCAAATTAAAATTATAAACTTAAAAAAATTTTTCTATGGCCTCGATGTCAGCAATGACGGCCCTTAAATTGCCTTTTAGGCGTAGTAACAGTGCCGGCAAACTGGTGGGATCTCCAACTGCAGCATCTGAAAAGAAGAGTCAAAGAAAACATTACTAACTTACTCACATTACCTATTATACTAGCAAGGCACAAAGGACACTTTAATGCAGTCATGTCCAAACTGAGGCCCTCCAGCTGTTGTGAAACTACATATAACAGCATGCCAAGACACAGTTTTGGGGTCAGAGATTGCAAAACTGAGTCAGGGCATGCTGGGATGTGTAGTTTCTCAGCAGCTGGAGGGCCGCAGTTTGGACAGGCCTGCTTTAATGCCTAAGTGACTACATCATGTCTGTTTTAAGGATAAATCAGTAGCAGAACAACACACAAGCCTGCTCAGCAATGTTTGTTTTTAACAATTATTTTTTTATAAAGTGTACCACACCATGGGGTACAGTTATTAATATGGGAGTTCTATTTAAGATGGGACGTTGACCATAGCAACCAATCAAATTCAACATATTATCTTGTAGAAGAGGCCACAAAAATTACAAGTATAATCTTATTGGTTGCTATGGGCAACATCCCATCTTAAAGATAACTACCATCTTAGTAAATGTAACACCATGTTGGCATTCATTCACATCTGGAGTGAAGCCGACTTATAATTTTTGGGGTTGGCCCTGCATCATCACACTGCATATCAACATCTTCAGAAGGACAACATATCCTAGCATACCCACACTCCCTGAAAGCCTGCCTTACTTACTACATAAGGTCAAACCTGTTTTTAAATTAAATGTTCTTTATTTTTTAGTGTAAATTTCACAACACAAATCACTGTGTCCTTAGCCAGCCTAACAAAGTAAAGCATACAAATTCAATGTGCAAATATTGGAATACCCAACCACAAGTGTAAAAGTCCAACAACATACTACACTCCACTCATGTCTAACTGTTTAGCAGATAATGTTGCACATACAAACCCTGTTGTCCTGGGCAACCCTGTCGACATAATGAGTGTCGACCTAGAGTGGGCATCCTCAACATTGCAGATGTAGACACTGTACATCTAATGTTCCTCACACAAATGTAAATGCAACATCCATACCATGATGAAGAAGACAAACATTTTACCTTGGCAAAAGATTTACCCCAGTACAACACTGCATTTATTAGAATGTGAAGTTAAATTCGGTAACAAATTAAATGTAAATGAGTGTCAATTTACTGTCCTGTGACACTTGAGCACCTCCCATAAGTGCCTCCGGGGCCTCTGCTGCCCATTCCGAAGGTGGGGATGGTGGCTGGATGGGGGAAGGAGGCTGGATGGGGGAAGGAGTCTGGATGGGGGAAGGAGGCTGGCTGCGGGAAAGAGGCTGGAAGGGGGAGCTTGGTAAAGAGGGTGGGTCAGATTGAGAGGGGGAGGGTGGCGGAGAGGTGGGTTGGGTCACAGAGGGGGAGGGGGCCAGAGAGGGGGAATGGGAAAGAGAGGGTGAGGTGGGCGGAGTGGTGGTTTGTCCTACAGAGGTGGAGAGGGACAGAGAGGGGTATTGGTAAAGAGAAGGGGAGGGGGGCTGAGAAGGGGACTGGGAAGGAGAGGGGGATTGGGCGACAGAAGGGGAGGGGGGCTGAGAAGGGGACTGGGAAGGAGAGGGGGATTGGGCGACAGAAGGGGAGGGGGGCTGAGAAGGGGACTGGGAAGGAGAGGGGGATTGGGCGACAGAAGGGGAGGGGGGCTGAGAAGGGGACTGGGAAGGAGAGGGGGATTGGGCGACAGAAGGGGAGGGGGGCTGAGAAGGGGACTGGGAAGGAGAGGGGGATTGGGCGACAGAAGGGGAGGGGGGCTGAGAAGGGGACTGGGAAGGAGAGGGGGAATGGGTGACAGAAGGGGAGGGGGGCTCAGAAGGGGACTGGTCGTGGCTCCCAGCAGCAGCATCAGCTTGCTGTTGTGTTCGTCCTAGAATGACATATGTAATATTTTGGTTGTAGCATGAAAATTTCTAACAACAGCATTTTTCTATTACTCTGTTCTGTCCCATGTTAAAGACACAGGGGTAACATTAATAGTTTTATCTATTTTTGAATCTGGTGATGTTGCCCATAGCAACCAAATTAAATGTAAATGAGTGTCAACTTACTGTCCTGTGCCACTTGAGCACCTCCCAGAAGTGCCTCCGGGGGCCTCTGCTGCCCATTCCAAAGGTGGGGATGGTGGCTGGATGCGGGAAGGAGGCTGGATGGGGGAAGGAGGCTGGATGGGGGAAGGTGTCTGGATGGGGCAAGGAGGTTGGCTGGGGGAAAGAGGCTGGAAGGGGGAGCTTGGTACAGAGGGTGGGTCAGATTGAGAGGGGGAGGGTGGTGGAGAGGTGGGTTAGGTCACAGAGGGGGAGGGGGCCAGAGAGGGGGAATGGGAAAGAGAGGGTGAGGTGGGTGGAGTGGTGGTTTGTCCTACAGAGGTGGAGGGGGACAGAGAGGGGTATTGGTAAAGAGAAGGGGAGGGGGCTGAGAAGGGGACTGGGAAGGAGAGGGGGATTGGGCGACAGAAGGGGAGGGGGGCTGAGAAGGGGACTGGGAAGGAGAGGGGGATTGGGCGACAGAAGGGGAGGGGGGCTGAGAAGGGGACTGGGAAGGAGAGGGGGATTGGGCGACAGAAGGGGAGGGGGGCTGAGAAGGGGACATGGAAAGGAGAGGGGGATTGGGCGACAGAAGGGGAGGGGGGCTGAGAAGGGGACTGGGAAGTAGAGAGGGAATGGGTGACAGAAGGGGAGGGGGGCTCAGAAGGGGACTGGTCGGGGCTCCCAGCAGCAGCAGCAGCAGCTTGCTGTTGTGTTCGTCCTAGAATGACATATGTAATATTTTGGTTGTAGCATGAAAATTTCTAACAACAGCATTTTTCTATTACTCTGTTCTGTCCCATGTTAAAGACACACGGGTAACGTTAATAGGTTTATCTATTTTTGAATCTGGTGATGTTGCCCATAGCAACCAAATTAAATGTAAATGAGTGTCAACTTACCGTCCTGTGCCACTTGAGCACCTCCCAGAAGTGCCTCCGGGGCCTCTGCTGCCCATTCCAAAGGTGGGGATGGTGGCTGGATGGGGGAAGGAGGCTGGATGGGGGAAGGAGGCTGGATGGGGAAGGAGTCTGGATGGGGCAAGGAGGTTGGCTGGGGGAAAGAGGCTGGAAGGGGGAGCTTGGTACAGATGGTGGGTCAGATTGAGAGGGGGAGGGTGGTGGAGAGGTGGGTTTCGGTTCACAGAGGGGGAGGGGGCCAGAGAGGGGGAATGGGAAAGAGAGAGTGAGGTGGGTGGAGTGGTGGTTTGTCCTACAGAGGTGGAGGGGGACAGAGAGGGGTATTGGTAAAGAGAAGGGGAGGGGGCTGAGAAGGGGACTGGAAAGGAGAGGGGGATTGGGTGACAGAAGGGGAGGGGGGCTGAGAAGGGGACTGGGAAGGAGAGGGGGATTGGGCGACAGAAGGGGAGGGGGGCTGAGAAGGGGACTGGGAAGGAGAGGGGGAATGGGTGACAGAAGGGGAGGGGGGCTCAGAAGGGGACTGGTCGGGGCTCCCAGCAGCAGCAGCATCAGCTTGCTGTTGTGTTCATCCTAGAATGACATATGTAATATTTTGGTTGTAGCATGAAAATTTCTAACAACAGCATTTTTCTATTATTCTGTTCTGTCCCATGTTAAAGACACAGGGGTAACATTAATAGTTTTTTTTTTTGTTTTTTTTTAAACTGGTGATGTTGCCCATAGCAACCAAACAGATTATATGTAACATTTATTAAGATGCTTCTAGAATATAATAGATTGAATCTGATTGGTTGCTATAGGCAACATCACCAGTTCTAAAAAAACTTCCACCTTATTAAAATTACCTCACTGAGCAAGTAATTGGGTTCAGTTGACAGCCTGTGTAGCAACTCTGTACAACAACATGCACTTTTTCAGAAGCACCTTGCTACACAGTCAGTACTGCTTGCCCTACTCACACACACTCATGTTTATTCTACAAGTTTATTGTAAGTGTGCTAATTTTCACACTCTCACTTAGTGAAAGTATGCAAAGTTTATGCTAAAAATCTGTTATTTACTGTAATATTTTACTTACTGCGACTACGTAGGGTACGGATTTGCTGGCGGAGCTCCGCCAACTGGTCCGGCGTACGCCTGCAGAGGTCGCTCCATCGCCTTTCCAATTGGATTACGGTCCTCCGGCTGCGGACGCGTGTCCGCAATAAGCGGCAGACCTCCGCGTAGGCCTCGCGCTTCACCCTTTTTGGGACAAAGGGCCCTGCGAGGCCTACGCGGCGGTCCATCACTGCCACCAGGACGCGCAGCTCGCGGCGTGTGAATACTGCTGCGCGCATCATGGCAATGGCGTTTCCATATATGGGCTTATATTTATAGTTTGTGGTTGCATGTGATTGGTTGGAAATGTATAGTGTCATCTGTAATCAACTTTATTGATATGTGTACATTGATGTGCAGGACAGTTTGTATAGTTCTCATGGGCGGTGATTCGCACATGCGGACACACACACACACACACACACACACACACACAAACAAACACACAAACACACACATCATTCAAATATGACTTCACATCATAAACATATTAGTCTTCACATATCTATAAAATAAATACTTTTTAAACTAATTAAAACTATTGGATACAACAATCTTACACAACATACATGAAAAGGAGAATATTGCCTTAAAAAATTGTACTGAAACAATATAAAATACTCTCAAAACTCACTGAAATGTGCTCACTCAGAAATGTCCACCGTGCTTCAGTAATTTTCAGCATACACCCACACACAGGCTGCATGCAAGGCGTTCATATAGCCAGTGCAGCAATTACTGGACCAATTAGCATAATATACACCTGCGCGGAATTCCGCACCGGAAAACGCAAGCAGCTATAAATACCTGAACACTCGTGCATACACACATGCTACCAGCAACATGGATACTCGTGAGCAGATGGCAGCAGAGATGGACGAGGTGCAGAAGCAGATGGCAGCACTAACACAGAGAAGATTAGCACTTCTGAGGCAGATGCTTGATTTTGCAAATGCTGACTCAGAAATACCAGGACCCAGTACTATACAAGCTCCTTCTGCTACCCAGGAGTTAGGAGTGAATCCCCTGCCAGACATAGCTAGTGGGGAAACTGAGGGTGATTCTGGACTAGCAGCTCAAACACAGACTACACAAGCAGCTAGTGAAGAGGAAGATGGTGATGAAGGTCAGGATGATAACTCACAGGCTACTTCCAGAAAAAAAGACAGCCCGCCTTCACTAAGAGGGAGTTACGGATTTTGGTCACACAGGCCATGCAAAAAATACATCGAGGACCCAAAAACATGGGTGCTGCAACCAAAGACAGAATTTGGAGGGACATCACTAATTCTATTAATGAAGTCGGCTCAATAGTCCGCACGTCGCAGGAAGTTCGAAGACGGTAAGTGTATATTGCCAGTCCATTTTCTGTGCCAAGTATTATAAAAACGTAACTTAGATGTGATGTTGCCTATAGCAACCAAATGCATAGCATGTGTACTATATATTAAAGCAGGTTTCCAAAATTTAACACTACCTTGCCCCTGTTTTTCACCACATATGTAGTTGGGCCGACTTCAAATCCCGCCTGAAGGGCAAGAGGTATGCGGAGTGGAATGCCTCGAGGGCAACAGGGGGAGGACCAGCTGCCACTGTGGACTACACAGATCTGGAGGAGATAGCGATGGACTGTGTGAGCTACGGGGAGGGGGTTGGGGTGTCTTATATGGACACGGACCTGCCTGAAATACTCCATGCACTTGACTTGCCAGGTAAGTTTACACACATATTTTTTATTTTTTTTGATACAAAAGTCTAATTTGTTTTTATCTACTCTTTTTCCACTCATTCTTCTATTTGCTTTGCACATAACACAGCACAGGGGGGTGAGCAGGTAGAGTCACAGGAGGGTTATGTGGCTGAGGCTGAGGCGGAGGGACCTAGTGTGTCTGGCAGTGTGGGACCACAAATCCCACCCATCCAGATTCCAACTGGCCCCCCCACCCAACCCTCTGCTATCACGGAAATCCTGACTGAAATAGCCAGGTATGGTGAGAGCCTGAATGCTTTTCAGGACAGGATGTTCCAGGAGGTAAGCCAGATACCTGTCCGGCTCACTGAGCACAGAACCAGTGTGGAGCAAGGTGTAGCTCAACTCTGCCAAGGTCTGGCAGAGATCAGGCAGGGACAAGATCAACTCGCCTCCTCCTTCCATGAACTTGCCAATTCCATTTGGCAAGGGCTACAGGACATCGCTGTCTCCCTTGCCCACAGTGGGAGAGAGCCAGCCACATCGGCTCCCTCCCCTCCCCCTGCCCAGGAAGAACATCTCACTGGGCAGGGCCCTCGAAGGTCGCTCCGCAGACCAAGCCAAGAAGAACATCATCAGGCGGGGAAAAAAAGAGAAAGTGATGTCTCTCCAGATGGGCAGCACCCATGTTTTACATGTTGCCTCAATGTATTTTTTTTATTTTGGCTTGTGTGGCCAGAATGTAGAACTCCCTCAAAGTGAAATGTTTTCTTTAAATTGTAGTCTGTGAGTTATTTGTGCCTACACCTGAGCCATCTTCCTCTTCCTAGCGTGCTGTGTATGTTTGTGTTTGTGTGTTTGTTCCGGAATCTACCTCAGTTCCCCTAGAAGTTTAGTCTGGCTGAGGGTTCACTTACTTAATTGAAAATATCAAATTCTGGCAGAATAAGGGGTTACCATAGTACTGGGTTCTGCTATGTGCATTTGCCCATTGCCATCTGCTTGCTTCTATGTCCAACTCTGTATGTGATGCTCATTTGTAGCCATGTTGTGTTGTTGATTTTGAACTTTATTTGAAGTAAAAAAAAATTACTTTACAATTGTTTGTGTGTTTTATTAAAGGTTATGCACTCATGAAAACTGTGCCCTGGAAACTTGAACATGGCATACTGACATTTGTGGAACAAGGGAACAATCAGAATATTAAGATAAACATTGCATAGTGTAATTTGAAATCTGTATGCCTTGCACAACACTTAATTTAACATATACAAAAAATTAAACAAAAAAAACTTGGGTTACTAGGGGCAACGTGCCATAGTATTGGATATGGACACATATTCTTAAAAAAAACCCAAAACAAATATTAAGTCACATTAAATCTAGGCTGCATTATGGTGCTCATGTTATTTGGTATGTACAAAGGAATATGTCTATGTTGAGAAGATTTAGCTGATGTAGTTTATAAGTTAGTTTAGTCCATACTTGCATACCTGACCCTCTCCATGAGGGAGACAATGCTCTGTTCCTGGACTTTCTGGGTAATGTATGATTGCCATCACCTGTGGTGAGCTAGTTCATTGATAAGAAAGGTGTTTCACCACAGGTGATGGCAATCATACATTACCAGGAAAGTCCAGGAACAGAGCATTTTCTCTCTCATGGAGAGGGTCAGGTAGGCAAGCATGATTAAAACATGCATTTAACATCAGTTAATTTTTATTGGTACAAAAAATACAGTGTATTATTTGTGAGTGTGTCAGATTTGTTTGTGCTAACAATACAAATATGAAGTGGTCATATAATTGCTGCTTGTATTATTTTGTAAGAGCAGTGTTTTGCAAGTAAATGCTCAACAGGTGAATTCAGTTGCTAATCAATTGCTAATTAGAGCAGACACACACTTGTAACCAGGGCCGGTGCTAGGGTGTTCGGCGCCCTACTGCAAAATATAAATTTGCGCCCTCCCATACTTTACATGTAGGGCCGGGGGGTTACCATGGCCTCTTGGGCCCCTGAGCTGCAGGAGATCCGTGTAAGCCTATGGATGTGAACTCTCTTGCCACACTCACTCTGTGCAGCGCTAGTTACGGCCCTGCACACAGACAGTGCCGTAACTAGACATTTTACCGCTGTGTGCAAGAGAGGGAATCGGCACCCCCCTACACACACACACACACACACACACACACACACACACACCTGCATGTACAATAGGGGCAGTGCGCGCTGCAGGCGCGCACAAAAAATATAGGGGCGTGGCTTTGCGGGGAAGGGGTGTGGCCACAAAATAATACCAATTCATATTACATATTATAGTAGTCTCCATTATTCAAACTATGCCGCACAGTAGCGCCACTACACCAGGTAGAGCCCCTTTTACACATTATGGCCGACAGATTCCGCTTTTTACACATTACGGCAGACAGCGCCCCCCTTTTACACATTACGGCAGACAGCGTCCCCTTTTTACACATTACGGTGGACAGCGCTCCCCTTTTTACACATTACGGTGGACAGCGCTCCCCTTTTTACACATTACGGCGGACAGCGCTCCCCTTTTTACACATTACGGCGGACAGAGTCCCCTTTTTACACATTACGGCGGACAGCGCCCCCCTTTTTACACATTACAGCGGACAGTGCACCCCTTTTTACACAATACGGCGGACAGCGTCCACTTTTTGCACATTACGGCGGACAGCGCTTCCCTTTTTACACATTACGGCGGACAGAGTCCCCTTTTTACACATTACGGCGGACAGCGTTCACTTTTTAAATACAAACACACACACACACACACACACACACACTTTCTCTCTCACACTCTTTACATACCCTTACCACAATCTTGCTGGCCAGATCTTCCACAGTCTGCTAGCCTGGTCCGTGTAGCTCCGCCCCCTTGGTCAGTGTAGCTCCGCCTCTTGGTCCGTGTAGCTCCGCCCCCTTTAGTCAGACAGAAAACACTCCTCTCCCTGTCACAGGGGACAGAGGAGAAGGAGTCATGCTGCCGGCGCTGCTGCGGTTGCCTGTCAGTGTGACAGGGCAGGCGCAGCAGCAGCAGGGGGGACAGGACGGCGCTTCAGCTGGGATGCAGAGCAGTGAAGGCGCCTCTCCTGCCCGGCGCCTGCCTGCATTGCATCCCTTGCTGAGCGGCTAGCGCCGGGCCTGCTTGTAACAGTACTTCGCAACTCGCAAGTGCTGAGTAGCTGCAGACTCACTCTTCTGCTGCGTGAAGATAGCGAACATTTGTAATGTACTTTTAACATAGGATACGCATTTTTGCCAAACACACGCCTACTGCTGGATGCATACTCCCACACTAGCCGCCCACTTTCACGCCCATTTCGTAGGATTGCGAAGCCGTGCCTCTGCCACGCCTCCGTCACTCCCCGCTTTCGTTTGTGTATTACGAGCAGTTTTCTTTGTAGTAATTCTGCACAAGTGTCGTATCGCTACCTTTGCGCATGCGTATTTCCGCTTTTGTGCATGCGCAGTTTGTGGTTATCCTGCCATTTGCGATGCGATTATCCGCTGCAAACAACTCGGAATGAGGGCCATGGTTTTGCCCATTTGCTAACAAAGTTCCTGCTGCGATCAACTCAGAATTACACCCATAATACCCCATGTAGTAGAGACGCTTACACATGTAATGCCCCCTGTACCAGAGACGCTTACACATGTAATGCCCCCCTGTACCAGAGACGCTTACACATGTAACGACCCCTGTGCCAGTGACGCTAACACAAGAAACACCCCTGTAGCAGTGACGCTTATTCACGTAACGCCTCCTGTACCAGTGACGCTTACACATGTAATGCCCCCCTGTTTCAGCGATGCTTACACACGTAACGCCCCCTGTAGCAGTGCCGCTTACACACGTAGCGCCCCCTGTACCAGTGATGTTTACACACGTAACGCCCCCTCTGTACCAGTGATGCTTACACACGTAGCGCCCCCTGTACCAGTGCCGCTTACACACGTAGCGCCCCCTGTACCAGTGCTGCCTACACACGTAATGCCCCATGTACCAGTGACGTTTACACACGTAATGCCCCCCCCTGTACCAGTGATGCTTACACACATAATGCCCCCCCCTGTACCAGTAATGCTTACACACGTAATGTCCCCTGTACCAGTGACGCTTACACACGTAGCGCCCCCTGTACCAGTGACGCTTACACATGTAGCGCCCCCTCTACCAGTGACGCTTACACACGTAATGCCCCCTGTACCAGTGACGCTTTCACACGTAACGCCCCCTGTAGCAGTGCCACTTACACACGTAACGCTCCCTGTACCAGTGCAGCTTACACACGTAACACCCCCTGTACCAGTGACGCTTATACACGTAATGTCTCCTCTACCAGTGACGCTCACACACATTATGCCGCAGTCACACATACACACACACACACACACACACACACACACACACACATATATATATACACAAACGCACACATACATACATACTGTACATACATTACACACATACACAGTCACACATATATACAGTATACACAGACATTTTTTATACACACACACACACACACACACACACACACACACACACACACACACACACACACACACACACACACACACTCTCTCTTTCCAGACACTTAACTACTGAAGTCTGGCTGGCCGAAGCTGTAGCAGCTCATCCTCCTGCTGCTGCAGCATGGTCCCGTCTAGCTCCGCCCCTTATTCCCGTCTAGCCCCACCCCTTTGGCTCCCGGCCGACCACTGAATGTCACACAGGGGAGGGGGATAGGAGGCTTTTTGCTGCCGGCACCGACTGGGAGAGGAGGTTTTGTGCTGCCTGCACCGCTGCATGTGTGACAGCAGCCGGCAGCAGCAGCAGCAGGGATAGCAGCAGCAGCTCAGCACAGGGATGCAGAGAAGGGAGAACACCGCTCCTTCCTGATGCCTCCCTGCACTGCATCCCTTAGCTGAGCGGCTAATGCCGGGCCTGTGTGCAGTGTCACTGACACTGCACAGCCCTCTCACTGACACTGCACAGCACTCTCACCTTTTACATTGATTCAGCCAGTCACTCAGTTCTGCCAGCCAGTCACAATTGTTAGCACCAGTGTCCCAACGTGCCGCATCACAAGGAAGTAGACGCACTGAATAAACTACAGCTCCCAGCAGCCCTTAGCGCCGAAGCATTCCGCCCCTTAGGGCTGCTGGGAGCTGAAGTTTAATGAGTGCATCTTCTTCCCTGTAATGCGGCGCGTTGGGACACTGGCACTAACAATAGTGACTGACTGCTGTGCGAGTCTCCGGGAGAGCCACTGCCAAAGGGAGGACAGCAGCTTAGACCAGTGGAATTTCATCTTAGTAACATCTTTATAACAGTCATTAGAATAACCAATCAAATTGTCTTTGTAAAAGTTCCTCCCCTTTCAGTTTTCCAATAGGTGTCCCCATAGTAAAGTAGCTATTCTATTCTGCTGTAGGTCCGGTATGTGCTGAACACCACCATGGAACTCACTGCGCATGTCCGGCTCTGAAACAGACCACGCGCACTTCATTTCATTTGTTTGAAATGCGATAAAACGACCAAAAAGTAGAGCGATAATTATCACATTTTCGATTAAAATAAAAAAGATACAATTTTTTTTTTTTAAAAAGTCATGAAAAACACACAATTTTTTTTTGAAACTTAGCAAATTTTTTGTACATTTAAGGTAAGGGAGGAAAAAGGAAAGGATCTGTTTCTGGTGCACAAGCTTAAATTTAAATAAAAATTAACTTTTATTTCATTTCTTTAAAATATGTAATGACATGTTCTATTTCATGTCTTCTGGAGTAACTTATGCGAAATATTCTAAAAACATATACATATATTGCGTGAACATAACAAAACTGTGAATTACACAAAACAATGGACAAAAAACACAACGGAAGTCAGGAAAACATACTGTCACTGTGCAGAAGGTATCACTCACTATAATAATAAATATAAGGTCCAACCTATACTATACATATATATTATGCGTACAACTGGATGGTAGCCCACTTGAACAAATAAGCATATCAGATATATGTATATAATAATTGAGTCACACTCTAATTAATTATATATGCTCATAACTACCGGTACATATAAATATAATTATTATTAAACAATCACTGCCTGGACGAAAGGCCCCAACGGGGAGACTCAATTATATATATAACACACATATAATAAAGCCAAAATAAGGTATCTATCTAAATAAGTATCCACTATCTATATGAGTAGGAGAAAGGAACTTTCTGTGGGTGAAAGGGAAGAGTATACATTTATCTCCTCTGATATTATAATATTATAGAGTCTGACACCGTTGGGTGAGAGACCCAGAAGAATCAAATCTAGTACATACGGGAAACATCAATTGCAGAATCTTACAAAAGAATTTGATGATAGTCAAGGAAATAAATTATTGGTGACATTATTATTTATTATCTATTATATGTCAGATTATTCATCAACAAATCAATACCTGACACTATAAGTGAGAGGTAGAAGTACTGTACATCTGACACTATAGGTGAGAGGTAGAAGTACTGTTCATCTGACACTATAAGTGAGAGGTAGAAGTACTGTACATCTGACACTATAGGTGAGAGGTAGAAGTACTGTTCATCTGACACTATAGGTGAGAGGTAGAAGTACTGTACATCTGACACTATAGGTGAGAGGTAGAAGTACTGTTCATCTGACACTATAAGTGAGAGGTAGAAGTACTGTTCATCTGACACTATAAGTGAGAGGTAGAAGTACTGTTCATCTGACACTATAAGTGAGAGGTAGAAGTACTGTACATCTGACACTATAGGTGAGAGGTAGAAGTACTGTTCATCTGACACTATAGGTGAGAGATGATGAGATGATTGACCGACACGTATTGTGGAACTACATATGAGTGACATCTGACACTATATGTGGGGGGTGTCAAAGTCAAAAAATATCATGCTTCACATTGCCATATACTAACCCCATGCACATGCCCGCTGCTCGTGCATTCAATCTGCTGTACGTGCACATGTCCGCAAATTGCATACACTCGCTCCGGCGATTACGCGCGGTATATGCGTATTTACGGTAGAGTTTATGAGCTTGTAGAGGGCGACTCGTTTATAGCATAGTTAACCTTTATAGTGTGTTTTGTAGATATTAATCCCCTTAATAATGTCTGCAAGTATGTTTAGTGTAAATGGTTCGTGAACATAGGGATTCCTCTTTGCATGATACGAAGGGTCTGACAAAGGTTGAACAGTGGTGTCTAGTACCTAACTGAAGAGTATTTTATTAGAAACATTCCGGTGTTGGTTAGGAAGAGATTAGTCGCTCCTGCGTATAGTTATATTTAAAAGAAGTTTATGGACATTTACAGTATTTGCAGTTCATTATCCATGCGGCGGGAATCCTGAGGATTCCTCCCATCTGAGCAGTTTGAAATAGTCACAGCCCACCTGTTCGAATCCACCTATGACCTTTGGTTATAATGCAGAGGGACATTCCTGTGTCCAATGAACAATGAGATTGTAGAGCCCTTTGTAGTGTACAGTATGCTGTGTATATAAAGACCCCCATAGCCAGACCAGCTCTCACTTCTCTCCACAAGGTTTTCCCCGTGATGACTGAGAGCTGGTTATCAGATAGCGCATGCGATTTATTCCCAAGTGTGTAAGTTTTCTCTGTGGCCATTTCATTACTCTGTGTGTATGCAATTCGTTCTCATCTTGTTATCCTTTAAGTGTTTGCCATTTTATTCTCTTTGTGTTTATTATATGTATCTGTGTTACGATCGTTCGCTATTGTGTATATTTCTATTTAGTTATTCTGTTTAGTTATTAATGTTAGGTTTGTAGTCTATAAACTGTAATCTGTATTCTTTTCCCTTTTACTTACTAAAACTCATCTGGTAAGGTGTTGGAACCTTAACAAGTGTTTGTGTGATTCACCATATAAGTGCTAAGGGTTTCAGAGCATCTCAATTGCTCAAACAGCTTGCATACTCACAAAGGTTCAGTGTTACACCATTATAGTACCACGGTATTAAGGTTTACAGTGTAAGCATATTCTGTGTTTAAAGTTTATAAAGGTTACTGTCTGAGTGTACGCTCGCTGTGTGTATTCCGTACACCCAGCGCAGCGTGTGTACATAACTTGCGTACCACGTGTGAGGTCTTTGTACGCAAATAGCGTACGAAGTGCGTAGCACGTGCACGGGGTTTAGCGGCCATTACGGCTACACGGTATTAGTAAATAGCTTATGTAAAAGGTAAGTAATTAGCTTTATCAGGGGTAACTTACTGATCCAATTATTAGTAAGTACATTTGACACTATAAGTGAGAGATGATCCACATATTTTTATTGTGGAGATACATGTGAAGCAGTGGCGTGCAGTGAGGTCAGTGGCTGGTGAGGCATGCCCACTAAAGCCACCGCTACGGCCGCTGCCAGAGGTGAGTTTAGACCTCATGGGGCCCTAAGCAACACACCGATTTGAAGCCCCCTTCCTCATACAATCCATAGCACTATATCATGTCATCACCACCCCTGGCTGTGCCTCCTGTGCTCGTGTCTCCTTCTACCTGCACTACAGCAGTAGGGGGCAGATTCTGGAGCCTCCTTTTGGGCAGCATGGGGACAGAATCTGCTCATCGCCATTCTCCGCCAGCAGCAGCAGGTCTGCCAGGACAACTGCTGCTTGTGCTGGAGGCTGGAGACAAGCAGAGTCATCCCTGGCCAGCAGTACCAGTTTAGGAGTGGGCTCTACCTGGCGCAGTTTAGGAACAGGCTGCAGGCAGTGAGGGTTGGGGGGGGGGGGGTTGGAGATTGGAGTTAGGGCTTTACCCTAACAGTTGTCGGGATCCTGTACATCGGGATGACGCTGTCGGTATTCTGACCGTCGTCCTCTCAAGCGCCAGGATTTTGATACCATCCCTCACAGTGATAGAAGTGGAATTTTGAAATGTGGATATGGAAGAGTGAAGGTTGTAATTATGTGCGCTCTGGATAAGGGGGCGTGGCCACTCGCAAGGGGGCGTGTCCTTCAGTGTAGTTTACCACACCATATACGCCTTAGACACCGCAATAGTAGGACCCCTTATACTGTCTAGTACTGGTGCCCATTTCACATTATACCGCACTGAATGAGCCGAAATTCACCTTGTAGCACACTGAATGAGCCGACAGTCGCCTTGTAGCACACTGAATGAGCCGACAGTCACATTATAGCACACTGAATGAGCCGACAGTCACATTGTAGCACACTGAATGAGCCGACAGTCACATTATAGCACAATGAATGAGCCGACAGTCACATTGTAGCACACTGAATGAGCCGACAGTCACATTATAGCACACTGAATGAGCCGACAGTCACATTGTAGCACACTGAATGAGCCGACAGTCACATTATAGCACACTGAATGAGCCGACAGTCACATTGTAGCACACTGAATGAGCCGACAGTCACATTGTAGCACACTGTATGAGCCGACATTCACATTGTAGCACACTGAATGAGCCGACATTCACATTGTAGCACACTGAATGAGCCGAAATTCACCTTGTAGCACACTGAATGAGCTGAATCTCACATTGTAGCACACTGAATGAGCCGAAATTCACATTGCAGCACACTGAATGAGCCGACAGTTACTTTGTAGCACACTGAATGAGCCGAAATTCACCTTGTAGCACACTGAATGAGCCGACATTCACATTGTAGCACACTGAATGAGCCGACAGTCACATTGTAGCACACTGAATGAGCCGAAATTCACATTGTAGCACACTGAATGAGCCGACAGTCACATTGTAGCACACTGAATGAGCCGACAGTCACATTGTAGCACACTGAATGAGCCGACAGTCACATTGTAGCACACTGAATGAGTTGAAATTCACATTGTAGCACACTGAATGAGCCGAAATTCACATTGTAGCACACTGAATGAGCCGAAATTCACATTGTAGCACACTGAATGAGCCGAAATTCACCTTGTAGCACATTGAATGAGCCGAAATTCACCTTGAAGCACACTGAATGAGCCGACATTCACGTTATGCCACATGGAATGAGAAAAAATTCAGGGAAAGTGACAGCAGGGACATAGGGACAGGGAAAGTGACAGAGAGAGGGACAGGGAAAGTGACAGTAGGGACAGGGAGATTGACTGAGGGACATGGAAAGTGACAGCAGGGACATAGGGACAGGGAAAGTGACAGAGAGAGGGACAGGGAAAGTGACAGTAGGGACAGGGAGATTGACTGAGGGACATGGAAAGTGACAGCTGGGACAAAGGCACAGGGAGAGTGACAGAGGGAGGAACAGCAAGGGCATACAGTAGGGACTAGGGAGAGAGAGGCAGCAGGGCATGGCCCGGCACTACAGCTTCCCCAGCTGCCCAATGACCTAGAGACCAGGAGGCTGACTGTGAGCTGGGGGTGGAGCAACGGGCCGTAAATTCCTCGGCTCGCGGTTCCTCCCCCAGCTCACAGCTTCCTGGTCTGTTGCGTGTGCAGCCGCGGCGACGTAATGTCAGGGCACCCATCAGCAAAAAAATAGATCGGCAAAACAGGGTGGGGGGTGTTTGGGAGTTTACAAGCTACTCACCTGTCAATAGCGGCTGTGGTCTCTCACATATTGCCAGATGTTGCGGCCAAGACTCTGCAACTTCTCCTGCCTTCGCTCCAGCTGACAGGTGAACGGCGGGCGGCAGTGGGGGGGGGGAGGGGAGTGAGCAGTGAGCGGCGCTGAGCTGGGGGTGATGAGCGGGAGGGGGATGATGAGCAGTGAGCGGCGGTAAGCGGATGGGAATGGGGGTATTGATTAGTGAGCAGATGTTATGAGCAGCGGTGAGCGGGGGGGGGTGATGAGTAATAGCAATGAGCAGCTGTGATGAGTGGGGGGGGGCTTGGGGGTGACGAGGAGAGGGGGAGCAGTGAGCAGCTGTTATGAGCAGAGATGAGGGGGGGTGATGAGTAATGGCAATGAGTAGCTGTGATGAACGGAGGGGGGGGTCTGTTGGTGATGAGGGCGGTGATGTGATGAGCGGCAGGGGCTGGGGGATGAGTAGTGAAATGAGGGCGATGAGCGGGGGGAGGGCGGGTGATGATCAGTGAGTGGTGCTGGCGAGAAGAGGGTGATGAGCGGGGGGGGATGTGATGTGATGAGTAGTGAGCGGCGCCGGCGGGGACAGGGGCTGGGGGTGATAAGCGGCGAGCAGAGGGTGATGAGGGGGGGGGGGGATGTGATGGGTAGTGAGCAGCGCCGGCTGGGGGTGATGAGCGGCGAAAAAGAGTGATGAGTGGGGGGGTGGGGTCGGTGATGAGCGGCTCCTGCGGGCGGAAGTGATGAGCAGGGGGGTAGTAGTGTCAATTCAGCAGCCGCGCAGTCAGGGGAGCAGAGTCCACCAGGAATGGAGAGTTGGGAGAAAAGCCGCAGGCCGGGGATGATCGGTGATCGGTAGGCTGGTCCACAGGGTGGGCCTAAATTCTGGTGCCCAATCATATCTGCAGCAGTGACAGGGGCGTGCTTTCATATGTGCTGAAAGCACGCCCCTGTCACTGAGGCACTCACACTGGTGCCGCTTCTCATGCTTTTTGGAATGGGCTTTTACAGCCTTCTACTTGGCCGCCACCCCTGCCCGCCCCCCACTTCCAGACCTTTAACATTATCCACAGGAGGCACCGCTCTCGGTGCCTCCAAAACCAATTTCAACCTGTTTTAAAATGTACAAATCATTACAGTAATATAAAGCATATACAAAGGACACAGAATATGTGTCATAAGTATTTTCTTTATATTATTGTAATCATTAATGATGGGAGAATGACAGGGGAGGCACTGCCTCCCCTCACTGCACGTCCCTGATGTGAAGGACACCTGCCCCTATATGTGAGAGGTGACAACTATTACAATAAGTAAGTACTCCCACTCTATAATTGGATTCTGCATGTGAAGAGTGTCTCGGGTTACACAATATTATATATTTATACTCCGTAGGATACAAATAACCTTCTCCCTTATTAGTACAGAAGCTATGTTATCATCAGGCCTGTTGACCTTCTACTCATTGGATAGAAAGGTAATTAGAGAATAAGGATCTACATACACAGACTATTTCTTTAGCTGCAATATATGAGAGATTATTTTTTAATCTTATTTTACCTTAAATAGAGTGTGTGGGCAGTGATCTAAGGACCAAAGAAACTAATAACAAGAGACAGAGTGTTACGAAATTATAACTGTATCACTCACAATTGTATCCAACCCTTCTGCAAGATTATACACTATAATCTTCTAAAGGACAGAGCTGTAGGAAAGGATTGATTACTTTGTAACCAAACTCCCTCTTAGTGGAATGTCTGGGCAGTGAGCCAAGGACTAAAGGGCCCTACACATTTTACGATGCGCCGCCGAGGTGCCCGACGGCCGATACGGCCGACGAGCGACCCGGCGGCGGGGGGGGGGGGGGCAGTGACGGGGGAGTGAAGTGTCTTCACTCCCCCCGTCACCCGGCTGCATTGAAGTGCAGGTAAATATGGACAAGATCGTCCATATTGGCCTGCATGCACAGCCGACGGGAGACCAGCGATGAACGAGCGCGGGGCCGCGCATCGTTCATCGCTGGAGTCTCCACACTGAAAGATATGAACGAGTTCTCGTTCATTTATGAACGAGATCGGTCATATCTTTCAGAATATCGCCAAGTGTGTAGGGCCTATAAAGAAACTAACAACAAAGAGATACAGTATTATAAACTCATAACTACATAAATTACAGCTGCATTCAGTCTTTCTGTTGGACGATTTATTTCAAAGGAAGACACTTAAAAAAAGTGCTATATGAACAAAAATATTTAAAAAGAAATAGACAGAGACACAGAAGGAGTGTACATAGACATTTAATTTAGAGAACAGATACGTAAGAGAAGCTCATTAGTTTTTTAATACATTTTTTGTCAATTGTTTTGTGTATTCACAGTTTTGTTATGTTCACACAATATATGTATATGTTTTTAGAATATTTTGCATAAGTTACTCCAGAAGACATGAAATAGAACATGTCATTACATATTTTTAAGAAATGAAATAAAAGTAAATTTTTATTTTAATTTAAGCTTGTGCACCAGAAACAGATCCTTTCCTTTTTCCTCCCTTACCTTAAATGTATTCTGACATGATCTGAGGTGGCACCCCCACAAACTGTACGATTAACAATACAGTATTGAGATTTGGGGCACTTTTCTATAAGATAGACACAACAACTCCAGTGCATAGTTTCCTTTCTTTCCCCTTTCCCTTTATTTAAACACATTTTTGATACATAGGCCCCATTAAGGGGAAAGTCCAGAAGTAGATCATTGTGTCCCACCTGGAGAAGGTCCTGTTGGGAGGTATGGACTTGTCACTGGCTGATACACTGTACAGCTTTCATGTGTATATCAGGTTATGTAGATACAAAGCCTTTCTTACATTGGGTGTAGTATGTTATGCTGGCGGTCGGGTTACCGGCGGCCAGCATACCGGCGCCGGAATTCCGACTGCCGGCATACTGACAGAAGGCATAGGCGTGCGCAGCTAATTTTATTAGGGGGTGCAGCGCAGGAGGGGCGTGTCTAGCACTATTTTCCATTCTCTCAGTAAAATCACATATCTTAATCTAATTTCTCCCTTGTTCCTAATAATGAAATAGATATAATACACCCCAGAGAAATAAAATGAAACATAATGGTGTGACCACCGTCTGTTACTGACTGTCTGCTACAGCGTAACCCTGATCCCTAGCGCCACTTACACTTCCCCATCCTATCCCTGACCCAGCGGCGGAACAAGAGAGTGGTGGGCCGAGGTGCATATGTACCCCCCCACCTCACTCCTTTCACCCCCAAGCACCTACACCCTCATTTTGAGTGGGACATTCTGAAAAGTACGGAAGATTTAGGTGGCCGAACATTTGAGTTTTAACATAACACAAGTACAGTTTAAAATATACACATGTGCAGTCACAGCCACATCTGCCTCTTTCTATGCCATCACACTCCTCCTCTGTATGACACCAGCATTTGTCACACATGTCCCCATGCTCACCATCTATTGACAGTAGTGCCACTTATTCACATTATGCCACACAGTATGAGCCAAAATCCACATTATGCCACACAGTATGAGCCAAATTCACATTATGCCACACAGTATGAGCCAAATTCACATTATGCCACATGGTATGAGCCGAAATACACATTATGCCACACGGTATGAGCCAAATTCATATTATGCCACACAGTATGAGCCAAATTCACATTATGCCTCACAGTATGAGCCAAATTCACATTATGTCACACAGTATGAGCCAAATTCACATTATGCCACACAGTATGAGCCGAAATCCACATTATGTCACACAGTATGAGCCAAATTCACATTATGCCACACGGTATGAGACAAATTCACATTATGTCACACGGTATGAGACAAATTCACATTATGCCACACAGTATGAGCCGAAATCCACATTATGTCACACAGTATGAGCCAAATTCACATTATGCCACTCAGTATGAGCCAAATTCACATTACGTCACACAGTATGAGCCAAATTCACATTATGCCACAGTATGAGCCGAAATCCACATTATGTCACACAGTATGAGCCAAATTCACAATATGCCACACAGTATGAGCCAAATTCACATTACGTCACACAGTATGAGCCAAATTCACATTATGCCACACAGTATGAGCCGAAATCCACATTATGCCACACAGTATGAGCCAAATTCACATTATATAGTAACATAGTAACATAGTAATTGAGGTTGAATAGAGGCAAATTGACCATCGTGTTCAACCTGTTTTAAGTGATGAATCTACATACCCGCTGAATAATGTTTTATGACTAGTTAGCTACTATAACTCTTGTTACCCCCAGATTAACCACGTTGAAATTTTAAGTATTATAAGCTTGGATAGCTTTTACATTCAGAAATGTATCCATTCCTTTTTTAAGTCCAATTACAGAGTCCGCCATTACCATCTTCCCTGGCAGGGAATTCCACATCCTGATTGCCCTAACAGTGAAGAACCCTTTCCTCCATTGCGTTCGGAACTTTCTCTCCTCCAGTCGCAGTGAGTGCCCACGTGTCCTAAACCGTGTTCTTTTAATAAATAATTCCTCTGATAACTCTTTGTGATGTCCCTTTACATATTTGAAGATATTAATAATATCTCCTCTTAGGCGCCTCTTTTCTAGTGTATACATATTCAACCTAGTAAGTCTTTCCTTATAGTCCAGTCCTTCTAGGCCTTTAATCAATTTAGTAGCTCGCCTTTGAACACTTTCGAGTTCACTGATGTCTTTTTTAAACAATGGTGCCCAAAACTGAACACAATATTATGCCACACAGTATGAGCCAAATTCACATTATGCTTCACAGTATGAGCCACATTCACATTACGCCACACAGTATAAGCCAAATTCACATTATGCCACACAGTATGAGCTAAATCCACATTATGCCACACAGTATGAGCCAAATTCACATTATGTCATATGGTATGAGCCAAATTCACATTATGCCACACAGTATGAGCCACATTCACATTATGTCACACAGTATGAGCCAAATTCACATTATGCCACACAGTATGAGCCAACTTCACATTATGCCACACAGTATGAGCCAAATTCACATTATGTCACATAGTATGAGCCAAATTCACATTATGCCTCACGGTATGAGCCAAATCCACATTATGTCACATGGTATGAGCCAAAATTCACATTATGCCACACAGTATGAGCCAAATTCACATGATGGGGGGTCATTCCGAGTTGAGCTAGTATTAGCAGCCATGCAAACGCTATGCCGCCGCCCACTGGGGAGTGTATTTTAGCTTAGCAGAAGTGTGAACACATGTGCAGCCGAGCTCTGCAAAACAGTTTGTGCAGTTTCAGAGTAGCTCTGGACCTACTCAGCGCTTGCGATCATGTCAGCCTATTCATGTCCGGATTTGACGTCATACACCCGCCCAGCCACGCCTGTGTTTTTTCAGACATGCCAGCAGTTTTACAAACACTCCCTGAAAACGGTCAGTTGACGCCCAGAAACGCCCCCTTCCTGTCAATCTTCTTGCACCCGTTAGTGCGACTGAAAATTTCACTACAACCTGTGCACAACCACAATGAGCTTTGTACCCGTACGACACGCGTGCGCATTCGGCCCATATGCATTGCGCAGAAATGCAGATTTTTCACCTGATCGCAGCGCTGCAAAAAATGGCAGCAGTCGATCAACTCGGAATGCCCCCATATGTCACACGGTATGAGCCAAAATTCACATTACGCCATGCAGTACGAGCCAAAATTCACATTATGCCACACGGTATGAGCCAAAATTCACATTATGCCACACGGTATGAGGCCAAATTCACTTTATGTCACACGTTATGAGCCAAATTCACATTACACCACATGGTATGAGACAAAATTCACATTATATTGCACAGTATGAGGGGAAATTCACATTATGTCACATGGTATGAGCCAGATATATATACAGTAGAGGTGTGTGCACGCACCCCCCATACTGACATTATGTCTGCACACATTTCCCCTGCCCTACAATACTGACATCCATGTCTACACACATCCCCCCCCCCGCCCTACAATACTGACATCCATGTCTACACACAACATTCCCCCATACTGACATCTATGTCTACTCTGCACATTGCCCTCCTCAAATACTGACATACATGCACTCAGGGGTGTAAGGGTGACGGGCTGGCCTTTCAGGCTCCATCCTGTGCCTCTTTCAGCCAACGGCACAGATCGCCCCTGTCAGCCAGTCACCACTGTCACTCAGGGGCAGAGAGGAGGAGCCAGGGTCGGGGAGAGGCGGGAGAGGAAGCCTCCATTGCTCCTCCTCCTGACCCCTGGCTAGTTTGCGTCCACAAGTTACTGAGCATTTTTGTCACGGCTCATGGAGCGGTGCGCTCCCCCACCCCCTGCGCACCCCACTCTCATTACGCCTATGAGTGTGGAAGCGCTCTGCATGCCCCTGGCGGCGGCCGGTGCAGCAGAGTGGGGAGTCACACATCCAGGAATGAGCAGCAAGCTGGGCTCGGCGGTGGTCCACGACGATCACCACTGAGCAGGCGTGGAGTGTGGGGGGTGTCAGTGCCGGACATTATGGGGTGCCTGTGCGCACCAGGCACCCCCCGTGCGAACGCCTATGCCCACACCCCCATCCACATCACCCTGCCCACTTCCTGCAGTTTCCCCTCCTTGCTCAGGCAGCCACATCATCGCTACTCTCTCATCATCTCTGCCCTCAAAGTTAATCTCACCTCATCGCTACAGCAACCCTGATAATCTCATTCACATCTCTCCCACACACTCATACCCCCTATCCTGTGCCCTGTGGAATGCCAGATCTGTTTTTAACAAACTGATCCCCACTCAAGATATTTTTATTTCCAACTCCCTACACCTACTAGCCATTACTGAAACTTGGATTACGCCCTCTGACACTACTTCTCCTGCTGCTCTCTCTGCTGGGGGCCTCGCATTCACACCCCCCCGCCGACCTGGGTGTCACCATGGGGGTGGTGTTGGGGTCCTTTTACCTTCTAGTTACTCCTACCAACCACCAGAACTATCCCTTACATTCTCTACATTTGAGGTCCATGCCATACGCCTCTTCCAGCCAGTCCATCTTAGAGTAGCTGTCTTTTACCGCCCCCCTGGCTTTGCTTCAAAATTCATCGACAACTTTGCTCCCTGGCTTCCTCACTTCCTCTCTTCTGACATTCCCACCATTATCCTAGGTGATTTCAACATCCCTATTGACATCCCCACACAATCCCCTGCCTCTAAACTCCTTAACCTCACCTCTTCACTTGGTCTCTCCCAGTGGACCTCCTCACCCTCCCATGTGAATGGGAGCTCACTGGACCTGGTCTTCACTCACCGCTGTGATATCTCTGATTTTTCCAACTCCCCATTTCCCCTCTCTGACCACCACCTGCTCTCCTTTAACCTATCTCTCTCAACTTCCCCATCTCTACATCCCAAGACTACCATCACTAAGCGTAACATTGAGGCTTTTGACACCACATTCTTTCCTCCCTGTTTGACTCACTTCTCTCTCCTATTCTCTCTCTCTCGTGGCCTGAACAAGCCACTTCCACATACAATGCTTCCCTTACTTCTGCTCTTGATTCTGTTGCTCCACCAACCACTATTCACCCTCGCAAATTAACACCTCAACCCTGGCACACCAAATGCACCAGATATCTGCAAAAAGGATCACGTACTGCTGAGCGACACTGGAGCCTTCCAACCCCCGGTGCCTCTTTGCCACTCTCAACTCACTCCTCTGCCCATCTCCACCTCGTTTCCCTTCCTCACTCTCTGCTCTTGACTTTGCCACTTACTTCACATCCAAAATTGACTCCATATGTCAGGACATCACATCCCACCAGACCATCAGTAACCAGCCTCCTCCCATCCCTTAAACCCCTCTCCATCCCTCTCACCAACATCTTTCTCCCATGTATCTGGAGAGGAAGTCATGGCCCTCATTCGTTCCTGTCCCCTCACAACCTCCCCACTTGACCCTATCCCCTCCCGCCTCCTCCGCTACCTCTCTACTTCTGCCTGTTCCCATCTTTCCCACCTTCTCAATCTCTCCCTCTCATCAGACACTGTCCCCTCCGCCTTCAAGCATGCACTCATCTCTCCTCTTCTTAAAAAACCTACCCTTGATCCCAGGGGTGTAGCGAGGGTGGCTCCGGTGGAGCATGAGCTCCAGGTGCCATCAAAGTTAGAGGACGCACTGTCGCCAGTCCCCTCCCTTTCCTTGGGCCACTGTACTGGCATCTGCAGAGCAGGAAGAGGAGAAGCAGAGGGGCGCACACTGACTGGGTCTCAGAGACGAGGTAGGGAACAAGGCAGGCCAGAGGTGACAGCAGGAGACACGGACATCCGGCACATGCCGGAGCTCTGCTGCCCTCTGTATAGGTCTCACTGTCTGCTTGTAGATGTGCAGCAGGGTTACTTCTGTCCTGCAGCACCACTCTCTGCCCCAGCTGCTGCAGCACCTCTCTCTGTCATGGAATCTGCTTCACATCTCTCTACTTCAGATACTGCATTAGCTCTCTTTGCCCTAGCTGCTGCAGTACCTCTTTCTGCCCCAGCTGCTGCAGTACCTCTTTCTGCCCCAGCTGCTGCAGGACCTCTTTCTGCCCCAGCTGCTGCAAGACCTCTTTCTGCCCCAGCTTCTGCAGGACCTCTTTCTGCCCCAGCTTCTGCAGGAGCACCTCTCTGCCCCAGCTTCTGCAGGAGCACCTCTCTGCCCCAGCTTCTGCAGGAGCACCTCTCTGCCCCTTAGGCTGCTGCAGCACCTCTTTCTGCCCCTCAGGCTGCTGTGGTGCAGCTCTCTCTGCTACTGAGGCAATTCTGGGACATTATTTTTCATTGAAACAGTAGGACTATCAGGTCTGGGATGGCAGTTCTATTATTTGCATTGAGGCATTGAGGGATTATCAAGTCGGGGGGCAATTTTGTTGCATTATTTTCGCTGAGCGTTTGGGGGGTTTCAGGTCTGGGGGGGGGGGTCACAATTGGGGCTTTATTTTCATTGAGAAATTTGAGGGTTTAAGTACAGGTCAGTTGTAGCATATATAGTTTTTTCAATGTATTTGTAGTTAAATACAGCTACTTCCATAGCGGCTCTTCCATGGTGTAACGTGTATAAGGGGCTCAACCATAATGTAACGTGTATCAGGGGCTCAACCATAGTGTAACGTGTATAAGGGGCTCAACCATAGGGTAATGTGTATAAGGAGCTCTACTGTGTGGCGTAATGTGTATAAGGGGCACTACTCTGCAGTGTAATGTGATTAGCAGACACTACTGTGTGGTATAAAATCAATTTGCACTATTCTGTGGCCACGCACCTTCCCAATTAAGCCATGCCCTTATATCCCTATATCGTTGTTGCAAGCCTTCAGCACGCACTGACCCTATTTTAAACATGGGGGGCACCTAATGGAAACTTTTGCCCTGAGCCCCACAAGGTCTAGAACTGGCCCTGTCACCAATTTAGGATTTTGAAATATTGTTTCTTTTCAAATGTAACATGCACCACATGTTGACTAGGCCCTCAATTCAGTACAGTGGAGGGAGGCGCCAAAACATACCCTTGCTCTGGGCACCATGGCGTCTAGCTACACCTCTGCTTGATCTAAACACTCTCTTCAACTACAGACCCATCTTTCTCCGGCCTTTTGCCTCCAAACTCCTTGAGCGTATTGTCTACAACCGCCTTACTTCCACTCTTTCCTCACACTCACTGCTTGACCCATTCCAGTCTGGCTTCCGTCCTCTCCACTCCACTAAAACTGCCCTTACAAAAGTATGCAATGACCTCCATGCTGCTAAATCTAAGGGACACTACTCTCTGCTTATTCTACTTGATCTCTCTGCTGCTTTTGACACTGTGGACCATCCTCTCCTACTGCAAATCCTTCACTCCATTGGTCTGTGCTACACTGCCCTCTCTTGGCTGTCTTCCTACCTCTCTGACCATTAATTCTGTCTCCTCCCATGACATCACCTCCCCCTCACTTCCACTAACTGTAGGTGTGCCCCAAGGTTCTGTCCTTGGTCCTCCTCTTTTCTCTCTCTATACGTCCTCACTAGGTAAGCTCATTAGTTCTTTTGGTTTCCAATATAATCTCTATGCTGATGACACTCAAATCTATCTTTCCTCTCCTGATCTCTCCCCTGCTCTCCTCACTTGTACCTCCAACTGTCTCTGCTACCTCTTCCTGGATGTCCCAGCGCATTCTTGAACTTAACATGTCTAAGACGGAGCTGATCATCTTCCCTCCCTCCCGCATAACCTCACCTCCTACAATCTCATTAACTATTGATGGCACTACTATCTCCTCTAGCCCCCAAGTGCGCTGTCTTGGAGTAATCCTTAACTCCTCCCTCTCCTTCAAACCACACATTCAGCACCTCTCACAAACCTGCCATTTTCATCTAAAAAATATTTACAGGATCAGACCCTTTCTGACCCACGATGCTCATTGTACCCGTACAATGCGCCTGTGCATTGCGGTGCGTACGCATGCGCAGAAATGCTGATTTTTAGCCTGATCGCTGCGCTGCGAACAACGGCAGCTAGCGATCAACTTGGAATGACCCCCAATGTGCTACAAATTTCTGAAATAAAAATGCCTGTAGTTTCACAAACTGACCGCTAGATGTCGCTATTTTGTAACTAAACTTTTTTTATGTTTTGGTGACAATAGCATTGCTTATCTGAATAGCTGTTATCACAGAGCAGAATGAATACAAATCTTGTCTCTAACATTGAATAAAAATATTTCATTAAAAATAAGCATTATTCAATTCAGAATTTCTCATAATAATACAATAATGCATATATACACACTTAATAATGAGTTCTGCTATGTGATGTTGATATACTGCGGAGCCTTTTAAAAAAATTAACAGAACCATTGAATCTTGACATATCAATTTGTCCAAATAATAAAAAACACACACACACACACACACACACACACACACACACACACACACACACACACACACACACACACACACACACACACACACACACACTATATAAGAAACTGTTAATAAATTAATTAATTAATGGCTAATAGCAACGTGATGAACAAACACATTGCTGCAATGCACGTTTAAAAGCATAATACAATATATAAACTATATATGATCATATAAACCATCAATATAATTTTGCTTTGTCACCAGTGCCAGATTTAGGTCCACATGGGACTGGAGCTGAAATTTCTGAAGGGCCTGTTTTGTGCTGCCGCAGGGGGTGTGACTAGTGATGTGGGGGGACATGACCAGTGCTGTGGGGGTGTGGTCTGAAAAGGGGGTGTGGTCTGAGTTATGGACTGTGGCTAATACCTCATACCCTCCGACATGACCCGCCCCACCAGGTACACAATGCTCTGTTTCTGGACTTCCCTCTTAATTTATTATTGCCATCACCTGTGAAGAAACAGCTTTCTTATCATTTATCTAGTTCACAGTTTCTCAAACTCGGTCCTCAGGACCCCACACAGTGCATGTTTTGCAGTTCTCCTCACAGAATCACAAGAGACATAATTAGCTCCACCTGTGGACCTTTTAAAATGTGTCAGTGAGTAATTAATACACCTGTGCACCTGCTGGGTTACCTGCAAAACATGCACTGTGTGGGGTCCTGAGGACTGAGTTTGAGAACCACTGATCTAGTTCATCACAGGTGATGGCAATCATAAATGAAGTGGGAAGTCCAGGAACAGAGCATTTTGTACCTAGTGGAGCGGGTCATGTTGGAGGGTCTGGTACCTTTCTACAGTCACCTCCAATTGCCTTAAATCAACAGTGTAATGCACAGGTTCTCAAACTCGGTCCTCAGGACCCCACACAGTACATGTTTTGCAGGTCTCCTCACAGAATTGCAACATACTTGCCTACTCTCCTGGCAGTGGCGGAACAAGCAAGCGGTGGGCCCAGGTGCGACAAAATGCTTTGGCCCCCCCCCCATCCAAGTCCACCCCAGGGGCAGTGCGCGCCGTAGGCGCGCGCAAAAATACATAGTGGCGTGGCTTCGTGGGGAAGCGGTGTGGCCACAAAATAATACCAACACAGTAGTCTCCATTATTCAAATTACACCGCACAGTAGCACCACTACACCAGGTAGAGACCCTTTTACACCTTACAGCGAACAGATTCCTCTTTTTACACATTACAGCAGACAGCGTGCCCTTTTTACACATAACGGCAGACAGCGTACCCTTTTTACACATAACGGCAGACCGCGTGCCATTGTTACACATTACGGCAGACAGCGTGCCCTTGTTACACATTACGGCAGACAGCGTGCCCATTTTTACACATTACGGCAGGCAGATTCCTCCTTTTTACACATAGCAGCAGGCAGATTCCCCATTTTTACACATAGCGTCAGGCAGTCCCCCTTTTTTACACATTACAGCAGGCAGATTCCCCATTTTTACACATAGCGTCGGGCAGATTACCCTTTTTACACATAACGGCAGACCGCGTGCCCTTGTTACACATTACGGCAGACAGCGTGCCCTTTTTACACATTACGGCAGACAGCGTGGCCTTTTTACACATTACGGCAGACAGCGTGCCCTTTTTACACATTACGGCAGACAGCGTGCCCTTGTTACACATTACGGCAGACCGCGTGCCCTTGTTACACATTACGGCAGACAGCGTGCCCTTTTTACACATTACGGCAGACAGCGTGCCCTTGTTACACATTACGGCAGACAGCGTCCCCATATTTACACATTACGGCAGGCAGATTCCTCCTTTTTACACATAGCAGCAGGCAGATTCCCCATTTTTACACATAGCGTCAGGCAGTCCCCCTTTTTTACACATTACGGCAGGCAGATTCCCCTTTTTACACATAGCGGCAGGCAGTCCCCCATTTTTACACATTGCGTCGGGCAGATTACCCCTTTTTACACATAGCGGCAGGCAGTCCCACATTTTTACACATTGCGGCAGGCTGATTCCCCCTTTTTACATATAGTGGCAGGCAGTCCCCCCTTTTTACACATTGCGGCAGGCAGTCCCCCCTTTTTACACATTGCGGCAGGCAGTCCCCCCTTTTTACACATTGCGGCAGGCAGTTCCCCCTTTTTACACATTGCGGCAGGTAGTCCCCCCTTTTTACACATTGCGGCAGGCAGGCACAAGCAAGAAAGAAGGAAAGAAAAAGAAAGAAAGAAAAGAAAGAAAGAAAGAAAGAAAGAAAGAAAGAAAGAAAGAAAGAAAAAAAGAAAGAAAGAAAGAAAGAAAGAAAGAAGAATTATACTTACCCTCTCCGCCTCAGGCTCCTCGGTGCAGCGTCAGACGATTCCCGGGCAGCAGAGGAGGTGGTGGACGGAGGTGGAGGAGAGAGCCGCAGCAGCGCTTTGTTACTGGTGGAGGCGCTGCTGCTGCTGCCCCTCTGCTTCCCTATAGGCTGTTCTCGGAAGACAGCCTATAGGGAAGCAGAGGGGCAGCAGCAGCAGCGCCTCCACCAGTAACAAAGCGCTGCTGCGGCTCCCTTCTCCGCCTCCCTCCTCCTCCTTCCCCGTCCGACGTCCGTGCCGCTTCTCCTCTCCTCTCATCTGCGGGCGGCTGTGCGCTGCGGGCAGCGGTTGCCCGCAGCGCACAGCGGCATGTAATGAGTCAGTTTGACTCATTACATGCTTGGGCCCCTGGACAGAGGCGGACCCCAGTGCAGTGCACTGCCTGCACTGCCGGTAGTTCCGCCTCTGTCTCCCGGAATGGCTGGGAGGCTCCCGAAAATCGGGTGACCCTCCCGACCCCCCGGACAAGCAGGCTAGTCTCCCATTTCCTGCGCTCCCCCCTGCCCGGCCGCCCACTTAGTGAGTAAAGTGGGCAGTCCGGGCAGTCGATGACGCAATTCTTGTTGAATCGTGTCATAATAGCCACGCCCCTTACAGTATAATGCCTGTAATAGCGGCATTATGCGTCGGGGGCGGGGCTTAAGTGATGTGATACCTCAGCCACACCCCCACCCTGCCTCTGCCACGCCCCCGTCCCAGATCTGCCACACTCCCGTCCCGCCTCTGCCCCGCCCCCTCTCCTCATCACTACCCGTCCCCACCCCCTGCTGATCCGACCTGGCTGCTCTCTCCCGGGGAGAGCAGCTGAAAAGTCGGTAAGCATGAATTGCAAGTGAAATAATTAGCTCCACCTGGGGACCTTTTAAAATGTGTCTGTGAGTAATTAATACACCTGCACACCTGCTGGGTTACCTGCAAAATATGCACTGTGTGGGGTCCTGAGGACCGAGTATGAGAACCCCTGGTGTAATGTGAGTCTACAACAGTAAATACCGCTTGTTAACGTGACTGAAAATTAAATATGTCAGATACAGTAATATGAGTACAACATATGTATGTTTATAACAATTTACAATTAAATGCAAACAGTAATAACAAATCTATGACATCATAGTGCATTAAACAAATAATATAAAACTTTGTCATAAAAGTGGTAAAAAATAGATCTTTTAATCTCAAAAAATGTCAGCCATTTTAAGCAATGAATATAGGGTCCTGGTATGTTTAATGCCATACAAAGCGCGTAACCTGCATTTACAGCATTCACCCGAAAAAGATCACAGCAGTTTCCTGAAGTAGCTGTAAGTGCTGGCCATACAGGGTAACACAATAGAAAGCAGCGTGAACATACCAGTCAAGTGTTCTTTCTATTCTATGGAGTGCCTTTTGTGGCAGGTAGGAAGGACCCCTTCTTACCATTGTTCCTGAACTACTGTATTGGCGTTGCGGTGATCATGTGTAGCTGGACTGCAGACCATGTGGACTGGGCGTTGCAGCATTTCTATGTTCTTGGCGCGCTATATGCGCACTTACTTGTTACAAACAAACTACGTAAGTGTCTGGTGGCAGCAGCAGCTTAAGGTGAGGTGGTTGCAGAAAGGAAGAGAACCCAGTCCTCAGTGTTCAGGCCACCGGTAAGTCTGGGCTGCGCCCCCCTTTCCCTGTAGATAGTGGTTACCAGGCCCGGCGCTAGCCGCTCAGCAAAGGGATGCAGTGCAGGCAGGCGCCGGGCAGGAGAGGCGCCTGCCTGCACTGCATCCCAGCTGAAGCGCCGTCCTGTCCCCCCTGCTGCTGCTGCTGCACCTGCCCTGTCACACTGACAGGCAGCCGCAGCAGCATGACTCCTTCTCCTCTGTCCCCTGTGACAGGGAAAGGAGTGTTTTCGGTCTGATGAAAGGGGGCGGAGCTACACGGACCAAGAGGCGGAGCTACACGGACCAAGGGGGCGGAGCTACATGGACCAGGCTAGCAGACTGTGGAAGATCTGGCCAGCAAGATTGTGGTAAGGGTATGTAAAGAGTGTGAGAGAGAAAGTGTGTGTGTGTGTGTGTGTGTGTGTGTGTGTATATGTAAGATTGCGTAGGTCATGAATGTGGCCGAGCAACATAAACTCACCGGCTGGGAATGCGGCACGCCTCTTAATGCATCACTCTGGCACGGAAGGGGTTACAGTTTTTGTGGGAGGAACGTAAGGGAAACTGCCTGGATTGTGATTGGCTTGAATCTGTATAGGGGCCGGTCTGACATACATATAGTCTTCAGATCTAGGCAATCCTGCCTCTTTCAAGTTTTTCGTGGAACTGTTGAGTACTGCTAATATTACAGTGTTTTATTGCTGCATAATAATTATTTTATCCTCTCATCTTTCCCTCTGCTCTCCTTATCTATACCTCTCTCTGTATCTTATACTAAAACTCTACTCCTCCTGCTCTACCTCCTTCTCCCCTACTTTCCCCCCTTCTCCTTTCTCTTTCCCTGTTCTATTTGTGTTAATTATGGCTGCAGACCCAGGGCAGCGCTGCCTGCCTGCTCTGCGGCTGGGCTTCTCCGGGGTCCGGCCGAGCGGAGCGGCCTGGCAGCACCTAAAGTGTGGGATCCCCTTGGCGCCGCGGCTGCACTTGCCCGTCCGCCCTGTGTCCGGCCGGCTCAGGTACAGTGCAGGAGACCTGTGGCGTGCGCGGCCGGGCTCGGCCGCACGCCTGTGGTCTCTTACGGCAGCTCTTTCCATCTCCGTTCCCGCTGCTAGCTGCGGCCGGGGACGGAGCGCCGGGTGTACGGCGGTGACTTTGGTGTCCTGCAGGGGACGGGGTTGTGCCGTCCCTGCACCCGCACTGTGAGGCCATGACGTCGGGCGGCTGGCGGGCGTGCTGATCTCTCCCTTTACACTAGCCTGCACTGTGTATCGGCGCTCCCGCCCAGCTGCCCGGCGCCCCCCCCTTTCTAATAACCAGCTTTCAACGGCCGGGCGGGGGGTTGCGTGGCTGCCGGACGCGGTGGGTCCGGGCAGCGCGCACGTGTCCAATACCAGTTACGCTTCCCCTCCACTGGGCGTATGGGGGGTCGTGCGGCGTCCGGACGCGGTTTGTCCGGCGCGCGCTGCAGTTTAGCTAATCCACCACAGTGGGGGCGGCCTCCATGACCCACGCCCCCTCTCCTCTGGATGGGCGGGAGTCGCGTGGCTGCCGGACGCGGTGCGTCTGTCCAGCGCGCATGTACTGCCATATCTCGGGCCCGCACCTGGGAACCCCCAGGGAGACCTCCTCTTGCCGGGCCCGGTGGTGATGTAATGCCCCTGCTCAGGGACGGGTTGGCGCGACGCGCCCGCTGTGCCGTTGGCTGATGGGGCGGTGCCGCCGGTGGAACTTTCAGGGGCTGTCGCGCAGGAACGCTCTGCGTCCGCCCGCAGTGGGAGAGGCCACCAGCCCCCTCCTGCCTTTGGTGGACGTCACCGTCTTGTCCGCCATTCAGTCCGGCGGTGCCCCACCTTGCATCCTCCGTACCCGGGGGTCAAGGGCCGGCCATCGCTTCTTTGGCTGATAGCATTGTGCAGACACTTCCGAAGCTCCTGTCCTCTGGCGGAACGCTCGCGGTAGCTGCGGGACCAATGGGGGTCCCAGGAACAATGTCTCTTTTGTTTCCCCAGTCTTGGACGTCGGGACTGGAATGGAGTCGGCCGGTGCCTCAGCAAGTCATCCGGTGGGTGCAGGGACGGACGGAGTTGCTTCTCGTGCAGGTGAGTCTTCATCGCACCCTGACTGGTCCTGGGGTAGTGCGGTTACCCCCCCCGTAGCGGGTTGGGATCTAGTCCTCAGCCCGCTCCTCTAGCGTGGGTGACAGTATGTGTAAGGTTTTCTGCCAAGCGCCGTAGACACAGACGTAGGCATCGGGTTTACACAGGGTCAAACGGCGTGTGTGTCGGTGTTCAACCTCTTCCACCTTGCAAGTGTCGGTTGAGTCCGACACCGGTCACTGCGCTAACACGGCGGTGCAACGTGGTTTGAGGCCCCAGGTCTGGGGCAAGATCCGTAGGGCCAATACGTCCATATCTTCGCCCTTCCTGGCGATGCTCCAAAAGCTTTGCTTTCGCCTAGAAAAAAGGACTGGGAAGCAAAGACGCTTTGGGTACTTGAGTTAGGTGCATGTTAATCTTCATAGCGTGTTCTTTAGAGACGCGTCCGGACAAGCACAGTACCCTAGTGCGCTACCAATTCCTTATACACGTACTGTACCATGAGTATAAGGGGCCGACTTAGCGACGTTACGGTAAGGGCTTCCGGCGCAAACAGCATGGCCGGGAGATCTACAAAAAGATATCGAATTAGGCTCGGAGCTCACACAGGGTTCCGAGGCACCGAGGACTGCGGGATGGCGAGACGAGGGCCAAATCGGCCTGGCTCTCGTTCTGCCGTTCTTCGAGCGGGTCCATTGCGCACGGCGCATGGTGAATGTTTCTATTTCCGTAATGCCCACTGTGAGTTGGGCGGTCGATGTCGTTTTGTCACTTCTGCATCGGATGTGGCGGAGCCCATGGAATCAAGGACTGCACCAGTCCTGGGACAATGGGTAATTCGGGCCCGCAGGCCTGGCAGAGTCGCGATCCCGCGGCCCCAGGCGCTGGCCTTGGCCCCCACCCCAATTCAGATTACTGGCGCTCATACCCTGGCTGCGAGGGTACCCGCGGCGGTTGGCCGCCCAATTTTTGGTCTCGGGTTTCACCTCCGGTTTCCCATTACCGATTTCTGGGCTAGTGGGTCCCGGGGCTGGTATGAACCTGCGTTCAGCTAGGGAGTTTCCGGACATGCTCCGCTGAACCTTCCGGGTGAGCTGTCTTTGGGCTGGATGATAAACCCCCCCCCCCCCCTTTTACGGACCCCCTCCCTTACCGGGTTTGATCTTGTTCCCCATCGGGTTAGTGCCCCAGAAGTCCGCGGGCACATTTAGGCTCCTACAACGTCTTCCTGTCCCCTGGGGGTCATCAGTACACCGATGATCGGTGCAGGGTCATTTACCTGCCCTTTGATTCGGCCATAGCCACCATTAGGTCCTTTGGTACGGGGGGTCATGATGTGTAACTTGGACATCCAGTCAGCATTTTGTCTTCTCCCTCTGCACCCTTCCGCCTTTCGGTTTATGGTTCGTTATATTTGACTATGGCTATAACTTAGATCGGTGCCTCCCTATGGGTTGTTCTCTCTCTTACTTCGAGGGATTCAGTTCTTTCCTCCCTTGGTGGGGGGAGCATAGGACGAGCAACGGCGAATTTCGCACGGCTGGGATGATTTCCTTTTTATCGCGCCACAGGACTCGGATCGCTGCACTAGCTTCTTGCGGAGGGCACTCGCCCTCTTCGCACACTTCGGTCTTCCGGTGGCGCCTGAGCGGCTTTATGGCCCTCTGCATCCGTAGATTATCTCGGAATTCAGATTTATTCGGACGCCGGGCTCTGTAGGCTCCCAGTGGACACGGTGTTACGTCATCACGATGACATCCTTTACGCACTTGCTGCGGCCAAGCTTATTTTCATGCGGGCTCAATCCCCCTTGGACCTGTTTAATTTTGCTTGCAGGATTGGAGCGGGCGACAGTTGGGATTCGACGCTCGCATCACTTTTCTCAGATTGTCCCTCGAAATTCAGCGAATTACGTACAAGGGATGAATTTCTGGTTCGTTTCAGCGGCGTCTGTGTTGGGTGGGACGCGGTCGTGTCTGGCGCCTCCCTGGAGCTTTTCAAGGACACCTCTGGTGCTTGCGATTAGCGAGCGCTTCCTGTGCACACTTGCTATCGCTGTATATTTTTCCCGTACTGGGCGCTGTATATTTTTCCCGTACTGGTATTCCCTGCGTAACACACAGGGGGTCTTCTGGTGCGACCAGTTCGGCCGTGGCTTTTGCCATCATTAGGCAGGAGTCCACATCCTTGCCGGTACTGCTGGTCTTCGCACAGATAGTCTTGCTATGCGCATGTCCCGGCCGAGTGCAACGACATTGATGAGACTTTTCTCGCGCCGATGGGCAGCGGTTTAGGCAGTTGGCTCCTGCAGCTCTAATCCAAAGGAACTTCTGCGGATTGGAGGACTTAGCCCACAGGTCTTTGGCTCCTGCAACTTTCGCGGCTTGTCTGGCCGCTTGGGAGCGGTGGAGTCGCTACCTTCTGGAGCAGGGCCTTAGTAAGACCCCTCACAAGGCAGATGGCCCATAGTTGCATTGGATTCGGGATGTCAGGGATGGTGGCAGCAGGCCGATCCCTGAACACCTGGGCAGCCGGCCTTCAGGGATGGTGGCAGAAGGCCAATCCCAGAACATCAGGGCAGCAGGCCCTACAACATTTAGGATATTATTTCACTTCAAATTTTGAGATATTTTATTTTCATGTGCTGTATGCTTTCTGCTATGTGTGATCAATATTTTAACCGTCCCTCCGTTAGTGAGTTTTTCATCCAAGTTTGGATTTAATAGGCCTTCCTTTCCGTCAATAATAGTCGTCAACATACGCCTCAATGTTTTGCGGTGTAGGATTCCGCGCTCACGAAACGGGGATACGATGCGGGGATACGAGGTTCGCCTCTTCATGGCGGCCTTTACGATGGCCTTTCAGGGTGGGTGAGTGGGTGTCCGTTTCGCGGACTTCTGCCTCGCCCATGCTGGCGGCCCGACGGTTCGTGGTGTGGGATGCAGCGCTCCAAGACCGACGTAGTGGGCAGGGGGCTGTGGGTTCGAGTGGGGTCGGGCTCGTGTTTGGGGCATTTGTCCAGTTCCCGCGGCCCGGTCTTATTCGTCTGTACGGCCTCCAGCGCCCTCCCGGGTGGCTCGTCCATAGTGACGGCTCCCCGTTGACCAGATATCAATTCCTGTTGGTTTTGGGACGTTGTATTTTGTATCTGGGTCTATCTCCGGCCGACTATGGGACTCACTCTTCCGCATCGGCGCTGCTTCGGCAGCCGCTGCGGCGGGTTGGTCCGAAGTCGATGTCCGGGCACTGGGTAGGTGGAGGTCTGGTGCAGTCAGACGCTATATCAGGCCTTTTCCTCCCAGTGCGCCCTTTTGAGGATTAGCCGCTCGTCGCAGTTGCACTTTGCAATTGCGGGGGCCTTGAGGAATTTTTGTTTTATCGTTGGTTTTAATTACGGCTTTTGCCGGCTGACGAAGTTTTGCGTTTTTGCCTCAAGTCAAATTGGGCGACCCGCCTCCCCCCCCCATCCCTCCCCCCCTTCCTGTTAGGGATGCAGGTCAGGTTACCCAATTTCTCCTTATATTTAATTTCTTAACCTCAGTGGTGGGCCTAACACCCTTCTTTTGCAGGCAGGCGGCTGGATCCGAGCCTATATGGCTTGTCGGCCGGGGGTGGCAATTTCTCTGATGTGCCGGGTCTTGAGGTCTTTTTTAGTTTCGTATTCTGTTTTCTTTAGTTTGAGTTGAGTGAGTTTTTCTTTGTATTCTGTTTTGTTTAGTTGAGTTGAGTTTTCGGTTCAGGTGGCGGTGGCAGGTTGGTAACCTGGCAGTTGGCCGGTTTCTGAACGGTTATTTTAGTTCAACTTAAGGAGTTTATTGTTAGTAAGTTCGGGTGAACTTTTAGGTTATTTTACAGTCCTATTATTAATTTAGGGACACCACCGTACCTGGTGGGCCCATATGATAGATCATAAACATGTGTGGATATCGGGGCCGGTGGCCCTATTTTTTAACCCGTAAGGGCGGAGCGTACCTCCGTCCCTACAACTGTTGGTGGACAGGGGTAGTGGCAGAAGGTCGACCCCTGGCCTTGGATTTTGGATTTACGATGTCTGGGATGGAGGCAGGAGGCCGATCCCGGAACATCTGGGGCAGAAGGCCCCCTCACACTTATGTTTTTTATTGTTCGGGATGGAGGCAGGAGGCCGATCCCGGAACATCTGGGGCAGAAGGCCCCCTCACACACACATGTTTATTGCTCTATTTTGTCATATAATTTTGGATCACCCTTATTAAGTTGTTTATCATGCTTAACCGTTCTTCTCCCCGCCACCTTAGTTAGAGAGGGAAGTCTGCATTTTAGTTTTAGTATTAATAGGCCTCCCTCTCAGTCAAAATAAAAAGCTGACCCCTTTCACGCCAATTACGGTTGTTGTGTCTTTATTTACTAAGATAAGTGTGCTTGAGTGGCGTGCGTATGCATCTGACGTGTGAAGTTTAAGATTGCGTAGGTCATGAATGTGGCCGAGCAACATAAACTCACCGGCTGGGAATGCGGCACGCCTCTTAATGCATCACTCTGGCACGGAAGGGGTTACAGTTTTTGTGGGAGGAACGTAAGGGAAACTGCCTGGATTGTGATTGGCTGGAATCTGTATAGGGGCCGGTCTGACATACATATAGTCTTCAGATCTAGGCAATCCTGCCTCTTTCAAGTTTTTCGTGACCCACCCTCCCGCCCTGGGGAGTTGGTTTTCGTTGCTCCAATGAGGTTACTTGTGTCGGCTTTCGGTGGCCGGTTTCTGAACGGTTATTTTAGTTCAACTTAAGGAGTTTATTGTTAGTAAGTTCGGGTGAACTTTTAGGTTATTTTACAGTACTATTATTAATTTAGGGGCACCACCGTACCTGGTGGGCCCATATGATAGATCATAAACATGTGTGGATATCGGGGCCGGTGGCCCTATTTTTTAACCCGTAAGGGCGGAGCGTACCTCCGTCCCTACAACTGTTGGTGGACAGGGGTAGTGGCAGAAGGTCGACCCCTGGCCTTGGATTTTGGATTTACGATGTCTGGGATGGAGGCAGGAGGCCGATCCCGGAACATCTGGGGCAGAAGGCCCCCTCACACTTATGTTTTTTATTGTTCGGGATGGAGGCAGGAGGCCGATCCCGGAACATCTGGGGCAGAAGGCCCCCTCACACACACATGTTTATTGCTCTATTTTGTCATATAATTTTGGATCACCCTTATTAAGTTGTTTATCATGCTTAACCGTTCTTCTCCCCGCCACCTTAGTTAGAGAGGGAAGTCTGCATTTTAGTTTTAGTATTAATAGGCCTCCCTCTCAGTCAAAATAAAAAGCTGACCCCTTTCACGCCAATTACGGTTGTTGTGTCTTTATTTACTAAGATAAGTGTGCTTGAGTGGCGTGCGTATGCATCTGACGTGTGAAGTTTATGTGTGTTTGTATTTAAAAGGGAACGCTGTCTGCCGTAATGTGTAAAAAGGGGGGCGCTGTCCGCCGTAATGTGTAAAAAGGGGGGCGCTGTCCGCCGTAATGTGTAAAAAGGGGGGCGCTGTCTGCCGTAATGTGTAAAAAGGGGAGCGCTGTCCGCCGTAATGTGTAAAAAGGGGACTCTGTCCGCCGTAATGTGTAAAAAGGGAGGCGCTATCCGCCGTAATGTGTAAAAAGTGGACACTGTCCACCGTAATGTGTAAAAAGGGGGGTGCTGTCCGCCGTAATGTGTAAAAAGGGGGGCGCTGTCCGCCGTGATTTGTAAAAAGGGGAGCGCTGTCCACCGTAATGTGTAAAAAGGGAGGCGCTGTCCGCCGTAATGTGTAAAAAGTGGACGCTGTCCACCGTAATGTGTAAAAAGGGGACTCTGTCCACCGTAATGTGTAAAAAGGGAGGCGCTGTCCGCCGTAATGTGTAAAAAGTGGACACTGTCCACCGTAATGTGTAAAAAGGGGGGTGCTGTCCGCCATAATGTGTAAAAAGGGGGGCGCTGTCCGCCGTGATTTGTAAAAAGGGGAGCGCTGTCCACCGTAATGTGTAAAAAGGGAGGCGCTGTCCGCCGTAATGTGTAAAAAGTGGACGCTGTCCACCGTAATGTGTAAAAAGGGGACTCTGTCCGCCGTAATGTGTAAAAAGTGGACGCTGTCCATCGTAATGTGTAAAAAGGGGTGCGCTGTCCGCCGTAATGTGTAAAAAGGGAGGCACTGTCCGCCGTAATGTGTAAAAAGGGGAGCGCTGTCCGCCGTAATGTGTAAAAAGCGGAATCTGTTGGCCGTAATGTGTAAAAAGCGGAATCTGTCGGCCGTAATGTGTAAAAGGGGCTCTACCTGGTGTAGTGGCGCTACTGTGTGGCATAGTTTGAATAATGGAGACTACTATAATATGTAATATGAATTGGTATTATTTTGTGGCCACACCCCTTCCTCGCGAAGCCACGCCCCTATATTTTTTGTGCGCGCCTGAGGCGCGCATTGCCCCTATGTAACATACAGGGGGGGGGGGGGGGGATTCCCTCTCTTGCACACAGCGGTAAAATGTCTAGTTACGGCACTGTCTGTGTGCAGGGCCGTAACTAGCGCTGCACAGAGTGAGTGTGGGCAGAGAGTTCACATCCATAGGCTTACACGGATCTCCTGCAGCTCAGGGGCCCAAGAGGCCATGGTAACCCCCCGGCCCTACATGTAAAGTATGGGAGGGCGCAAATTTATATTTTGCAGTAGGGCGCCGAACACCCTAGCACCGGCCCTGGTGGTTACCTTGCATAAAGACAATTACATTGTAATGTTTGTGAATGAGAGCATTAAATGAAGATGCCAGCATCTGATGCACTTATTCTGTGGTTCCAACTTCCAAGGTGCGTTCTCTTTAAATGCAACATTGCGGTCAGCACTGTCTCAAGTGGATCCTCTCTTTAGGTAGACAGTAAGTAGGTCGACCACTATTGGTAGACAGTAAGTAGGTGGACATGGTTTCTAGGTCGACAGGGACTCTAGGTCGACATGACAAAAGGTCGACATGAGTTTTTCACATTTTTTTCCTTCATTTTTTAACTTTACGATCCACGTGGCCTACAATTGGGAATGGTAACCTGTGCCGAGCGCAGCGTTAGCGGAGCGAGACACCCTGCCCGAAGCATGGCGAGTGAAGTGAGCCATGTGAGGGGACACGGTGCACTAATTGGGATTCCCGGTCACGGTACAGAGAAAACGACACACAAAAAAAGAAAAAAAACTCATGTCGACCTTTTCTCATGTCGACCTAGTACACGTCAACCTAGAAACCATGTTGACCTACTTACTGTCGACCAATAGTGGTCGACCTAGACACTGTCAACCTAAGTTAAATCTACCTAACATACCACACCCGTCTTAAGACTCAAAGGTAAATATTGCTGCCTGTACTACACTAACTCACCCAACACAGAGCATCAGTGACCACTACATAATTCAGGGAGCATCAGTGACCACTACATAATACAGAGCATCAGTGACCACTACATAATACAGGGAGCATCAGTGACCACTACATAATACAGGGAGCATCAGTGACCACTACATAATACAGGGAGCATCAGTGACCACTACATAATACAGAGAGCTTCACTGACCACTACATAATACAGAGAGCATCAGTGACCACTACATAATACAGAGAGCATCAGTGACCACTACATAATACAGAGAGCATCAGTGACCACTACATAATACAGGGAGCATCAGTGACCGCTACATAATACAGAGAGCTTCAGTGACCGCTACATAATACAGAGAGCTTCAGTGACCACTACATAATACAGAGAGCATCAGTGACCACTACATAATACAGGGAGCATCAGTGACCACTACATAATACAGAGAGCATCAGTGACCACTACATAATACAGAGAGCATCAGTGATCACTACATAATACAGAGAGCATCAGTGATCACTACATAATACAGAGAGCATCAGTGACCACTACATAATACAGAGGGCTTCACTGACACCATATAATACAGAGAGCATCAGTGACCACTACATAATACAGGGAGCATCAGTGACCACTACATAATACAGGGAGCATCAGTGACAACTACATAATACAGAGAGCATCAGTGACCACTACATATTACAGAGGGCTTCACTGACACCATATAATACAGAGAGCATCAGTGACCACTACATAATACAGGGAGCATCAGTGACCACTACATAATACAGGGAGCATCAGTGACCACTACATAATACAGAGAGCATCACTGACCACTACATAATACAGAGGGCTTCACTGACACCATATAATACAAGAGCATCAGTGACCACTACATAATACAGAGAGCATCAGTGACTGCTACATAATACAGAGAGCATCAGTGACCACTACATAATACAGGGAGCATCAGTGACAACTACATAATACAGAGAGCATCAGTGACCATTACATATTACAGAGGGCTTCACTGACACCATATAATACAGAGAGCATCAGTGACCACTACATAATACAGGGAGCATCAGTGACCACTACATAATACAGGGAGCATCAGTGACCACTGCATAATACAGGGAGCATCAGTGACCACTACATAATACAGAGAGCATCAGTGACCACTACATAATACAGAGGGCTTCACTGACACCATATAATACAGAGAGCATCAGTGACCACTACATAATACAGAGAGCATCAGTGACCACTACATAATACAGAGAGCATCAGTGACTGCTACATAATACAGAGAGCATCAGTGACCGCTACATAATACAGAGAGCATCAATGACCACTACATAATACAGAGAGCATCAGTGACCACTACATAATAGAGAGGGCTTCACTGACACCATATAATACAGAGAGCATCAGTGATCACTACATAATACAGGGAGCATCAGTGACCACTACATAATACAGGGAGCATCAGTGACCACTACATAATACAGAGAGCATCAGTGACCACTACATAATACAGAGGGCTTCACTGACACCATATAATACAAGAGCATCAGTGACCACTACATAATACAGAGAGCATCAGTGACCACTACATAATACAGAGAGCATCAGTGATCACTACATAATACAGAGAGCATCAGTGATCACTACATAATACAGAGAGCATCAGTGACCACTACATAATACAGAGGGCTTCACTGACACCATATAATACAGAGAGCATCAGTGACCACTACATAATACAGGGAGCATCAGTGACCACTACATAATACAGGGAGCATCAGTGACAACTACATAATACAGAGAGCATCAGTGACCACTACATATTACAGAGGGCTTCACTGACACCATATAATACAGAGAGCATCAGTGACCACTACATAATACAGGGAGCATCAGTGACCACTACATAATACAGGGAGCATCAGTGACCACTACATAATACAGAGAGCATCACTGACCACTACATAATACAGAGGGCTTCACTGACACCATATAATACAAGAGCATCAGTGACCACTACATAATACAGAGAGCATCAGTGACCACTACATAATGCAGAGAGCATCAGTGACTGCTACATAATACAGAGAGCATCAGTGACCACTACATAATACAGGGAGCATCAGTGACAACTACATAATACAGAGAGCATCAGTGACCATTACATATTACAGAGGGCTTCACTGACACCATATAATACAGAGAGCATCAGTATTCTGACTCAATAACTAGGCTGTAAGTATAGTGTTCTTCAGACAGTTACTCTGGGTATATGTCTACATTAACCAGTACTCACACCAAGAGACCTTATCAGATAGTGTCAACTCAAAACTGCCGAGATGTGAGATGAATCCAGATGAAGGTTTATTTCAAGCTGATATTCTTGTACAAAAACAGCAGTAGGTGAAAAGATGATGTATTACCAGAGCTGGTTGGAATCTAAAATGGCCGACACACACAGAGCTGAGCACAGGATGAGGGCAGGTCTAATGACATCAGAACCTGGCTACAGGAAATCAAGAGGGACAATTTTTAACAAAATGCAAAGCTCTGCAATAAAACATGAAACACATATATCGTGGGACATGACACTCCCCGTCTGAAATCTTTAGATTTCACGATAAATCAAACATTATAGTAATGTCCCTAGATGAAGTCCAGAACTAATCTTGCAACCTGTAAGACAAAAGAGATAACCTGTAACAATAAACAACGATAACAAGAAATAAGTTCGGTCGAAGTCTTGAAGCTTGTAATCCATAAAAGTAGGAAAATGTTGGATCAAGTTCCAAGTGATAACCCATCTTCGGATTGGGGAAGCCGCAACTTGCAAACACTTCCACCAACCCACAGTATGATCCAAATAATAAGGTGTCGATGGTATATCATAGCTGGAAGTTTGAGGTAGAATACTTCCGATGATGAGGTGAATCTAGTAGCCATGTCCTTCTTTATGTGATATCTTCCTTTGGAAGGAGAAGTACTAGTTCAGTGATTGGACGGAAGAAAACTTTGGCAGAGCCTCCTTTGGTCACTTTAACCTCTACCTTACGAATCTTTCCATCGTCGCTGGGAACAACCTTGGTGATAAGTCCCATTGGCCATTCATTGCGATGGGCCTCTTTATCTTTTAAAAGAACAAGGTCACCGATCTGGAGGTTGGGTTTTGACATCTGCCATTTGTGACGACTTTGAAGCATATGTAAATACTCTGTCTTCCAGCGATGCCAAAACACATTAGACAGGTGTTGAACCTGTTTCCACTGACGTCTGTAAATGTTCTTGTGGTCTAAGATTTCAGGAGGAATTAAAGCAGCTCCAATCTTCTGGGTAAGAAGAGTGACTGGAGTAAGTATGGTTGGAGACTCTGGGTCTGAGGATACTGGGACGAGTGGTCTTGCATTGATTATGGCAGATACTTCTGCAAGAAAGGTGACTAAAACTTCATGGGTAAGAGATGACTTGTAGTCCAGCAACATCGAATCAAGGATTCTACGTGCGATTCCAATCATACGTTCCCAAGATCCTCCCATGTGGGAAGAATGCGGGGGATTAAAAACCCAAGTGCACCCATTGTTAAATAAGAAATTGTCTAATTGCAGTTCCTTGCAGGCCCCCACAAAGTTAGTACCACAGTCAGACCTCAGTTGTTTGACATGTCCACGGATAGAGAAGAATCTTCGGAGGGCATTGATGAAACAAGAAGAATCCATAGATTCAATTACTTCTATGTGTACTGCACGGATGCTAAGACAGGTGAACAACACGGCCCACCGTTTGCTGTTTGCGGCTCCACCACGGGTCTTTCGTGTAATGACCGACCATGGACCAAAGACATCCACTCCAACGTAGGTAAAGGGCGGATTTGTACTTAGACGATCTGCTGGAAGATCTGCCATTTGTTGCTGTTGGTGTCTTCCTCTTAGCCTATGGCACTTAACACATCTGTGGAGCACGGAGGAGATACATCTCTTCATCCCTATGATCCACAAGCCGGCTGACCTGATGGCACCTTCAGTAAACTGTCTGCCTTGATGCTGTACTCGTTCATGGTGGTGTCGAACTAGCAGCGTAGCAATATAATGTCGACCTGGTATGATGATAGGATTGTGTTCCTTGCTAGATAGATCGGATCTCATTATACGGCCGCCAACCCTGAGCAATTTGTGCTGATCCATTACTGGGTTCAGTTCAAAGAGTGCACTGTTCTTGGACAGATTGACTCCCTTTGCGATCCCCTCAATTTCTTGAGAGTATATTTCTTGTTGTACACACCGAATGAGAACCTCCTCTGCATGTTCGAGGTCTGCAACTGTAGGGTGTTCTTTACAGATATGCCAACCATGACACTTTGGGGATTTTACCTTTGAAAAGCAGTGAGCAATGTGGATTAGACGAGCAGCAGCTCGTACTAAGGATGACCAACTTGAGAAGCGCTCAAAACGGTGTGACTTCAGTTTCAGTTTTGTAGTCACGGTAGTGTAGAGCGTGGAGCTTGTAGGCCTAATTTCCTTGTCGGACTCGGGATCGACCAGCCCATAATTGGTAATGGTAGGAGGTAAGCAGGGATCATCATATAAGAATCTTGGAGGTGACAACCACATGTCACAAAGGTTGGGTGCTGGTGAAGGTCTTGTTCCACGATCAGCTGGATTAAGGCTAGTGGTAATGTGGTGCCAGTGCTCAGGAGTGGAGAAACTTATGATGCGTTCTACTCTGTTGCTGACGTATACATAGAATTGTTTTGTTTGGTTGTGTATATAACCAAGCACGACTTTGCTATCTGTGTAGAATGCAAATGAATCAATTGGAACGTCCAGTTCATCCTTTATAACTTCAGCAATTTCTACTGCTAGCACAGCTGCACAAAGCTCGAGTCTTGGTACAGAGTGTGCAGGTTTTGGAGTTAATTTGGCTTTACCCAGGACAAATCCACAGTGTAGTTTGTTGGTGGTTTCAAAGATCCTCAGGTAGGCTACTGCGGCTATGGCTTCCATCGATGCATCCGAGAAAATGTGGATTTCTCTCCTGGTAGCAGCTGAAAGGGAGCTGGGAGTGTAACAACGTGGTATTTGGAGTTGTTCCAATATCTTCAATGACTTCTTCCACGTCTCCCACCTTTGTTGTTGCTCAATAGGTAATGGAGTGTCCCAGTCTAAGTTCACCTTGGTTAACTGTCTCAGCAACATCTTGCCATGAATGGTGACTGGAGCTACAAATCCAAGAGGATCATAGATACTGTTTATGACAGATAAAACTCCTCGTTTGGTGAAAGGTTTGTCATAGCCTGATACCTGGAATGTAAATATGTCTTGTTTAATGTCCCAGAGCAAGCCTAGGCTGCGCTGTATGGGAGGAATATCAGAACCAAGATCAAGATCTTTCAAGTTGGTAGCATGATCATCAGAAGGAAATGCTTCCATTACTTTCTGGCTGTTGGAGATAATCTTGTGGAGCCTAAGGTTTGCTACAGAAAGCATTTCTTGTGTTCTGGTGAGGAGATCGATTGCCTCTTCACTTGTGGGTAGGGATTTAAGTCCGTCATCAACGTAGAAGTTCTTTTCAACAAAATGACGAGCGTCAGATCCATAGTCCTTCTCACCTTCCTGGGCTGTTCTTCTGAGTCCATAGATTGCTACAGCAGGAGAAGGGCTGTTGCCAAATACGTGTACCTTCATCCGGTAATCTATGACTTCATTATTGACGTTGTTGTCTTTGTGCCACAGGAACCTCAGGTAGTTCCGATTGTCTTCCCTGACTATGAAGCAATGGAACATTTGCTGGATATCAGCTACTACTGCCACAGGCTCTTCTCTAAAGCGAATTAGCACTCCTATGAGGCTGTTGTTTAGGTTTGGCCCAGTAAGGAGCAGATTGTTGAGGGAGACGTCATCATACTGAGCGCTGGAATCAAAAACCACTCTAATTTGATTGGGTTTCCGTGGGTGATACACGCCAAAGGATGGAAGGTACCAGCATTCTTCTCCTTCCTTTACTGGTGGTGCAGGTTCAGCGTGATCTCTGTCGAATATGTTTTGCATGAAAGCCACAAAATGTTTTTCCATCTCTGGTTTCCTCTTTAGAGTTCGTTTTAAAGATGAAAATCTAGCAACTGCTTGCTGTAGATTGTTTGGTAGTTTAACTCTTGGAAAGCGGAAGGGTAAAGGTGCTACCCAGCTGTTGGAATCGTCTTGAGTGAAGTCTTTGTCCATTATCTTGAGAAATTCTCTATCTTCTCTCGCAGATGCTAACTTGTTGTCCTCACTTGTTGAATTGAACACTGTCGATCCGAGGCTGTCGTCCCAAGACAGGACCATGTTCATGTTATCTTGATGGTTATGCTGCGAATTACTGCTGCCCAGCTTCTCTTTCACCCAGTAGTGATGTGGGCATGGCTGAAAACAGGTGCTGCGACCATTAAGCAATATGTTTGTCTTGAATGAGGAAATATTGGTAGGCGTCTTCATCTTGTCTATACAGACATTGCCTATGATAACCCAGCCTAGATCAAGACGTTGGGCAAATGGAGCATCATTTGGTCCATTGATGTGTTGGCGTACTTTATGTACCCTGAGAATGTCTCTACCAAGCAGAAGTAAGATCTTTGCATTTTTGTCAAGGGTTGGTATTTCGTTGTATATAGGCCTTAGGTGAGTGTGATGAAGAGCGGCCTCTGGGGTAGGAATCTCCTCTTCGTTGGATGGTATCTCATTACATTCAACAAGTGTGGGTAAGGGTATCTCAAGATTGTCCTTGAGAGAAACTACAACCAGTCCACTGGCTCTTCTTCCAGATTCCTCTGTAATTCCACTACAGGTACCCAAGGTGTAGGGGTAAGCATCTCCCTTTAAGTTTAACAGATCAAAGAGTTCTGATCTTGCGAGTGATTGGTTGCTCTGGTCGTCCAAGATGGTGTACACCCTTAGAGTCTTTTCTGGCTGTCCCTTGGGGTATACTTTGACTAGACATATCTTTGCACAAGACTTGTCCCGAAGATCTTCCCCACAGACTTTAGTGCATGAAGAAGATACAGTAGTAGGACTTGCTGTTTGATCTGCATTCTCCCCGCCATGCCTTGGTGCAGAGGGGAAATGTGCAGGGGGTGTAGTATTGGGTTGAGATGGGTGCAGTGCCTGCACGTGGTCCTCACAGCCGCACTCTATGCACTTAATAGCAGTTTTACAGTCTTTAGCAAAATGTTCAGTAGAAGCACAACATCTGAAACATACCCCAAAATTCTTTAGAAGTTCCTTGCGTTCCTGTAGGGGTTTCTTTCTGAAACCGATGCATTTCTTGAGGGGATGTGGCTTCTTATGAATGGGACACATGCGGTTGGGGTTTTCGATCCTATCACCTTGGTTGCTCTTGACAAGAGCTGATGCTGGTGTGGGAAGGATTTCAGTCTTTTTCACTGATACTGGACCTCTGTGGTTCTTGTAGTTAGAGCGTGGGCTGTCAAACTTAGAGGTAGGTGAACCAGGATGATTTGACTCACTGTAGGAGAAGCTTGGGTCATTCTTGGATTCCGCAATGTTCTTGACAAACCCACAGAAGTAAGAAAAGGGGGGAAAGGAGACTCGATTTTCTCTTTTATATCTTGACCCAAGTGTAGTCCACCTTTCTTGAATACCGTATGGCAGCTTGGAAACTATTGGGTTTACCCCATGAGCTGTGTCCAGGTAACTGAGGCCAGGTAAGTGAGTGTCCATTTTGGCCAGCTGGAGTTCAAAGAGTAGGTCACTGAGTTCTTGGAATTTCTCATTGTCCTTGCCGGATATTTTTGGAAAATCCTGCAGTCGTTTGAACAGAGCATTCTCTATGGCTTCAGGACTTCCAAAGCTTCGTTCTAACCTTTCCCAAGCCGCAAAGAGGCCTGCCGCAGGATTATCAATGTGGACGGATCTGAGTCTCTTGACGCGTTCTGTAGACTGTGGGCCCAGCCACGTGATCAGCAGATCTAGTTCTTCAGCAGCAGTAATACCAAGGTTATTAGTTGTGGATCTGAAGGAACATTTCCAACCTCTGTAGTTCTCAGGCTGGTCATCAAACCTAGTGAGGCTGGTCTTAATAAGTTCACGACGAACCATGAATCTTGCAAAGTCTGACATGTCTGTTTTCTCTGACTTTGGGCAAGGAATTGCTGGCTGTGTAGTGCTGTTCATATTATTTGTGGTGTTCTGGGTAAGAGACATCGGGAGATAGGGCGGTGCATAGGCATTCAACCTAAGAGCTGGTTTAAGGTCTGTAGGTCTCGCTGCATGTGGAACTGTGTGATTGCCAGGGATTTGGTGACTTACTGGCATATTGGGTTGTGACCAGGCATTTGTATATTGAGTTTGTTGAGGTGTTGGGCCTTGGTGCACTGTGGTGTGTGAAAATGGGCCAGGATGACCAAGTGATTGTGCATTGTACTGACCTTGGATGTGGCGTGTTGCATAGGGATCGGAGTCTTTTTGTTCTGGAAGGATGTCCCCTGGAAGGATGTCCGCACTGTCAGGAATGTTTGCAGCAATCAGGGGTTCACTGTTTTGACTTAGGACGTAGTCTCTTGTGCGCTTAAGAGGATCTTCCACATCCACTTCACTTGAACTGATGCTGTCTCTTTCACTTCCACTGCCAGCTTGTTCCAAAACCTTTAACCGTACCATTGCTGTGGCATACTCACATTGTTTCTCTAGAGCTTCCATTTCTGCTCTTTCACGTGCTATTCTAGATTCCATTTCTGCTCTTTCGCGTGCAAAATCGGCTTGTATTTTAGCAGTTTCTGCTTCTGCACGTGCATTTATAAGTTGTTCGCTGAGCATGGAATATTTTGAGCTTCGTGACTTAGATGATCGTTTTGAACGCCTGGTGGACACAGAAATGCGTGATGATGTTTCCAATAATTGTGCAATTCTGGCTGCTGTCTTAGACTTAACTTCTCGCAATAGACTGTCTCGATCCAAATTAAGACGATAAAAGTTTTGCAGTTCTTCTAAAGAATCCTGGCTATTGAGTTTCTTCAAAATGCCTATATATTCCTTACTTGACACTTTATAAAGTTCATATACTGAACAAAGCTGTCCTAGTGCGCCCTCTAGCGGTGACACATCACAAACAGGCTGAGAAATGGTGGACATATGACCTTGCAATTTTTGCCATAAGTTTAGCACAGTGGAAGAAAGTTCATGTTTCCTACCTTTAAGATTCTCTTTTACCTTCCATGAAGGCTTTGCAGGGCGTTTAGACTGCAGGTTGAGATCCATAACTTCTGCTTGTTCATCTTGGATAGCCGGAACTGTATTTCCTTCAGCCATGATAGTACACAGGAAAATGGATCTGAATAAAGCTAGAGTAAGTTTGTAGCTGGTTATGCTATAATGAGCTGTTATAGCTGCAAACACTGATTTCCTGTTACACTGCAGGCAAGCTTGTTATGTATTTGTATCTGCAGAAGCTGCAACTGGCTTACTGGTAGTTTTTATCAAACATCTTTTCACTATTCTGACTCAATAACTAGGCTGTAAGTATAGTGTTCTTCAGACAGTTACTCTGGGTATATGTCTACATTAACCAGTACTCACACCAAGAGACCTTATCAGATAGTGTCAACTCAAAACTGCCGAGATGTGAGATGAATCCAGATGAAGGTTTATTTCAAGCTGATATTCTTGTACAAAAACAGCAGTAGGTGAAAAGATGATGTATTACCAGAGCTGGTTGGAATCTAAAATGGCCGACACACACAGAGCTGAGCACAGGATGAGGGCAGGTCTAATGACATCAGAACCTGGCTACAGGAAATCAAGAGGGACAATTTTTAACAAAATGCAAAGCTCTGCAATAAAACATGAAACACATATATCGTGGGACATGACAATCAGTGACCACTACATAATACAGGGAGCATCAGTGACCACTACATAATACAGGGAGCATCAGTGACCACTGCATAATACAGGGAGCATCAGTGACCACTACATAATACAGAGAGCATCAGTGACCACTACATAATACAGAGGGCTTCACTGACACCATATAATACAGAGAGCATCAGTGACCACTACATAATACAGAGAGCATCAGTGACCACTACATAATACAGAGAGCATCAGTGACTGCTACATAATACAGAGAGCATCAGTGACCGCTACATAATACAGAGAGCATCAATGACCACTACATAATACAGAGAGCATCAGTGACCACTACATAATAGAGAGGGCTTCACTGACACCATATAATACAGAGAGCATCAGTGATCACTACATAATACAGGGAGCATCAGTGACCACTACATAATACAGGGAGCATCAGTGACCACTACATAATACAGAGAGCATCAGTGACCACTACATAATACAGAGGGCTTCACTGACACCATATAATACAAGAGCATCAGTGACCACTACATAATACAGAGAGCATCAGTGACCACTACATAATACAGAGAGCATCAGTGATCACTACATAATACAGAGAGCATCAGTGATCACTACATAATACAGAGAGCATCAGTGACCACTACATAATACAGAGGGCTTCACTGACACCATATAATACAGAGAGCATCAGTGACCACTACATAATACAGGGAGCATCAGTGACCACTACATAATACAGGGAGCATCAGTGACAACTACATAATACAGAGAGCATCAGTGACCACTACATATTACAGAGGGCTTCACTGACACCATATAATACAGAGAGCATCAGTGACCACTACATAATACAGGGAGCATCAGTGACCACTACATAATACAGGGAGCATCAGTGACCACTACATAATACAGAGAGCATCACTGACCACTACATAATACAGAGGGCTTCACTGACACCATATAATACAAGAGCATCAGTGACCACTACATAATACAGAGAGCATCAGTGACCACTACATAATGCAGAGAGCATCAGTGACTGCTACATAATACAGAGAGCATCAGTGACCACTACATAATACAGGGAGCATCAGTGACAACTACATAATACAGAGAGCATCAGTGACCATTACATATTACAGAGGGCTTCACTGACACCATATAATACAGGGAGCATCAGTGACCACTACATAATACAGGGAGCATCAGTGACCACTGCATAATACAGGGAGCATCAGTGACCACTACATAATACAGAGGGCTTCACTGACACCATATAATACAGAGAGCATCAGTGACCACTACATAATACAGAGAGCATCAGTGACCACTACATAATACAGAGAGCATCAGTGACTGCTACATAATACAGAGAGCATCAGTGACCGCTACATAATACAGAGAGCATCAATGACCACTACATAATACAGAGAGCATCAGTGACCACTACATAATAGAGAGGGCTTCACTGACACCATATAATACAGAGAGCATCAGTGATCACTACATAATACAGGGAGCATCAGTGACCACTACATAATACAGGGAGCATCAGTGACCACTACATAATACAGAGAGCATCAGTGACCACTACATAATACAGAGGGCTTCACTGACACCATATAATACAAGAGCATCAGTGACCACTACATAATACAGAGAGCATCAGTGACCACTACATAATACAGAGAGCATCAGTGACTGCTACATAATACAGAGAGCATCAGTGACCGCTACATAATACAGAGAGCATCAATGACCACTACATAATACAGAGAGCATCAGTGACCACTACATAATAGAGAGGGCTTCACTGACACCATATAATACAGAGAGCATCAGTGACCACTACATAATACAGGGAGCATCAGTGACCACTACATAATACAGAGAGCATCAGTGACCACTACATAATACAGAGGGCTTCACTGACACCATATAATACAAGAGCATCAATGACCACTACATAATACAGAGAGCATCAGTGACTGCTACATAATACAGAGAGCATCAGTGGCCGCTACATAATACAGAGAGCATCAATGACCACTACATAATACAGAGAGCATCAGTGACCACTACATAATAGAGAGGGCTTCACTGACACCATATAATACAGAGAGCATCAGTGACCATTACATAATACAGAGAGCATCAGTGACCACTACATAATACAGAGAGCATCAGTGACCGCTACATAATACAGAGAGCATCAGTGACCGCTACATAATACAGAGAGCATCAGTGACCACTACATAATGTAGAGAGCATCAGTGACCACTACATAATACAGAGAGCATCAGTGACCACTACATAATGTAGAGAGCATCAGTGACCGCTACATTATACAGAGAGCACCAGTGACCACTACATAATACAGAGAGCTTCAGTGACCGCTACATAATACAGAGAGCATCAGTGACCACTACATTATACAGAGAGCACCAGTGACCACTACATAATACAGAGAGCTTCAGTGACCGCTACATAATACAGAGAGCATCAGTGACCGCTACATAATACAGAGAGCATCAGTGACCGCTACATAATACAGAGAGCATTAGTGACCACTACATAATACAGACGGCTTCACTGATGCCATATAATACAGAGCATCAATGACGCCATATAGTACAGAGAGCATCAGTAACGCCATATACCGAAAGCGTCAGTGACGCCATATAATACAGAGAGCACCAGTGATGCTATATAATACAGAGAGCATCTGTGACGCCATATAATAAAGAGAGCATCAGTGATGCCATATAATAGAGAGCACCAGTGACGCCTTATAATACAGAGAGCGTCAGTGATGCCATATAATATAGAGAGCATCTGTGATGCCATATAATACAGAGAGCATCTGTGATGCCATATAATACAGAGAGCACCAGTGATGCCATATAATACAGAGAGCGCCAGGGACGCCATATAATACAGAGAGCACCAGTGACGCCATATAATACAGAGAGCACCAGTGACGCCATATAATACAGAGAGCATCTGTGACACCATATAATAAAGAGAGCGTCAGTGACGCCATATAATACAGAGAGCACCATTGACATAATATAACACAGAGAGCACCAGTGACGCCATATAATACAGAAAGCATCTGTGACACCATATAATACAGAAAGCACCAGTGACGCTATATAATACAGAGAGCATCAGTGACGCCATATAATACCGAAGTGGAATTTTTGAAGAGGGAATGAAAAAGTGAAGGTTGCAAGAGCTCCGGAAAAGGGGGCGTGGTCACTCAAAATGGGGCGTGTCCTTCAGTGTAGTAGGTCCCCTTATACTATCTAGTACTGGTGCCCCTTTCACATTATAGCACCCAGTATAAGCCGAAATTTACATTATAGCACCCTGTATGAGCCGAAATTCACATAGCACCCAGTATGAGACGAAATTCACATTATAGCACCCAGTATGAGCCAAAATTCACATTATAGCACCCAGTATGAGCCAAAATTCACATTATAGCACCCAGTATGAGCCGAAATTCACATTATAGCACCCAGTATGAGCCGAAATTCACATTATAGCACACGGTATGAGCCGAAATTCACATAGCACCCAGTATGAGACGAAATTCACATTATAGCACCCAGTATGAGCCGAAATTCACATTATAGCACACGGTATGAGCCGAAATTCACATAGCACCCAGTATGAGCTGAAATTCACATTATAGCACCCAGTATGAGCCGAAATTCACATTATAGCACATGCTATGAGCCGAAATTCACATTATAGCACCCAGTATGAGCCGAAATTCACATTATAGCACCCAGTATGAGCCGAAATTCACATAGCACCCAGTATGAGACGAAATTCACATTATAGCACACGCTATGAGCCGAAATTCACATTATAGCACACGCTATGAGCCGAAATTCACATTATAGCACATGGTATGTGTTATGATTCTAGTACTCAGGTCTGGGGTGATCTTATGTGAAGAGACCTGAATACCGGAACGTAATGCTGGGAAAGGGAAACGGAATGGGAATATCTTCTGGCACCCTATCTCCGTTGTCTCGCCCGTGCTGTCAGTACACTCTTGCGAGACTATGGTTTCTTGAGCCCATGGCAGCCGCGTTTGAAGGGCGGATTACGTCTGCCCAACTCCGATGCCCCCTCAGGTCTTAATGGGAGACAAAGAGTGTACCGAGACAAGGAGATAACAAGGGGCCCTTTAACTAAACAACAAGGCCAGGGGCTACTAACAAACCTTAAACTAAAGTATGTGCGGATTTCCGCCAGGGAAAAAGACAACCAAAATACTCCACTTGTCCACTCTCCCACACGGCACCGGCGAGTACCGGAGAGGACCGTGGAAGCGGACACCTCCGCAAATGCACAAGTACGGATGCAGGTAAGTTGGTCATTCAGTTTACAATATTAAGCAATGGCAATACATTTCACAAAATAAAATAATACATTTATTTAATTGTTCTGGAACTGGTAGCCCCGGAGTTGTTTTCTCTGCAAGTACCTGGATCCAAATGGTTCAACTGTAATACCTGCAGACAAGTGCACCAGCAATTACACAAATATTCTTTTGCACTGTGAATACTTTAATTTGCAGATAACAGAATTCGACAACAATACTATATAAATACAATACTAATTGTTAATAGAGCTTGTCTAATACAAGCTGTTAACCATTACTACTACACATGCAAACAATAGCGCAATACCTTTAAATAACAAAGTTCAGCTGAGTATTTTATAGATGGTGCATGTTAGGTTAGGTGTCCATTCTCCAATAGGGATTAATGGAATTAGGCAAATGTTTCCGAGCAAATTTCCCATTTCAATAGTTGCTGCTCGTGAAAAGCACAAAAGAGACACTTTCTCTAGGTTCCAGCTACTCCTCTCTCAAGTGACGTTTCCTAGCAAGATTGCAAATTAGTACATTAATTCCAACTAGTCTGTTGCTGCCTTTTCTTTATAGTTCCCTGAGTTCACAGAAATTGTAGTGGACAAGTGGAATAGCCTCCCATCAGAGGTGGTAGAGGCTAAGACAGTAGAGCAATTTAAACATGCATGGGATAGACATAAGGATTTCCTTACAAAGAAATAAGGATCAAATAAGGTTAGTGTTAAAAAATAATATAAAAAAAAAAATAAGGGGCAGACTAGATGGGCCAAGTGGTTCTTATCTGCCGACAAATTCTATGTTTCTATGATGTGAGGGTTTACAGTACTCAGGCGTTGGTTACTCTGTGGGGTATGCTGTCTAAATCCCTCAAGGGTAATAATTAATGTAGAATATCCTTTTACGGTACTCCTTGTCTCTCTCTTTACCTCATGTGCAGCTTTCCTTCACTAACTTTCTGTAATGTCAATCAAGTATGCAGGAGAATTAGTGTAAATAAAGGCTTTACTAGCTGCATCGCTGGTAAGAGTTAAATTATAGCAGGATATCTGATGGCAATACCTGCTCCTAATCCTGACTGAAAGGAAGCGCCAGTGTACAGAATACTGCAGGCTTGAATGCTAAAAATCAGTTCTAGGCAAATATAGCTACCTCTGAAGGGGGTACTTTATATAGTGCTATAGCCGGGTAGCGTGACATGCAGAATGCTACAGGTGCTGTTTTGACTCCCTGTATAGCGAGTGCCTGCTGAGCTGTGATGGCTCCTACTATGTGGTGCTAAGGTAAATTGCAGTTATACCTCTCCAAGTGTCTGTGTTAGGTCTCCATGCCGTCCGTAGCTGTCAGTGTTGGATACTGGGTATCTTTCCGGACAATCTGCTCCCACGGACTATTCCTTTGTTACTGCTGCCCACCTCTTGCCTTAATTGGGGAGGCCTGGTCCACTCTGAGGCATTTATAGACAAAAAAATACAAGGAAGGTCTCAGTGCGCACAGAAAAAGCTGCTGGATAGCACCCCTCTTCTCTAAAGAAGGTTCCCAAATCCTTCACCACTTGTGACAAAGAAAGAATATTTGAGAAAAGGGGACTTAACCTGCGCTTCGTAATCAGTGGTCGTTTTCAGTGGACCCAGAGTTATTTGCAAACTCATGCAGATGTCATATGTAAAAAAGAAAATTGTATGTACATAGTGAAGTACAGTTTAATATAGGATATATAAAATGATAAAACAATATAACATTTACTCCAGTGTTGCAATAGTATAAATCGTCTCGCAGGACAATTTGCAGATTTTACAATGCTTTCTGTAATTGTTTAAAACATAATTTTAAACTAAAATAACAGCATGGGGAGCTGGGGTGGGGGGTGGTGAGAAAATTACCAGATGGTGCGAACTGAAAAGACAGTTCTGAGCCAGCCTGCGGGTTTTATTCAGGTGCAGGGAAACCCGGAAAATCCCTGTGCCTCGCTGTGCTGGATAGGATCGTTCCTCTCCTTGCTCCCCTCCTCAGCGTCCTAATTGAAACCACCAACGCGTTTCTACCTCTCACAGAGGTCTTTTTCAAGGTGTGATATAAAATGCTGCTGTGTTACCTTTTTAAATGGTCCCCAGCCAATAGTGTGGTGGATCCATCAGGTGGACCTAGTGTGTCTTAATTATCTAGTTAAGTCACGTGTCCCCCGTTTTACTTCCTCCGTCTCTTAGCATACAGAGACAGTCGTCAGTGATGGCATCCGGAAACTCCTATCATCACCATGGTGACCGTTCGTCCACTTCCGTTTGTCCATAAAATTGTTCCGTTTCATATCCGTTTCCACGATCTTCCCCGTCCGCGTGGACAGACTCCCGCGACGCTCCGCAAGTTCTTGTGTTTTGTAAGAGTTTGTCCGAGAATGTCCAATTATGTATGCACTGCGATTGCCGAGTTCTTCTAATGGCGTTCCGTCACTTCCTGTGACACTTTCTTTGAATGTCCTGGCAAATTCTCTCCGGGCAATCGCGTGTCGTCACTTCCGGTTTCATATGTAAACATAGAGGGGATTCCATGTTTTGTTATGCATGACGTAATCGGAGGATAGAAGTAAACATAGTATAGTGTCAATATTTCAAGAAACATAACAGCGTCAATTAATGTGTTCAATGGAAACTGACACTAATTGTTTAAGGTGCTGATTTTTGTGAAAAGTAAATATATTTGAAAAAAATAATGATAATGAACATTTATACAAATTTTTTAAACATAAATGTGAGATGGATGAAAGTAGAGAACATATAATTCGACTCAATGTTCCTATTGTTTTTACTGAGTTAGTGAGAATTATCTGTGCTGCTAAATGGATATATGGGCTAAATGAATAGTTTCACTACAACCTACTAGGAAAGGAATATAAAGATTTCAAATGATAAGCAAATTTCATCTTTTTTATAAAAACCATTTGATCTCAAAATCACAATTTAGGCCCTCGGGTTTGAGTGTTCCTAGTTGGTATATGGCCCTCATTTCTGCTTGTGCTAATTGTGCAGCAATGTCATTCCGTCTCCAATCTCCCTTAATATGCCTTATACCGCAGAATTGTTTTATTGCACTGCACTTGCTTTGATGAAATACCCGGAAATGTTCCGATAAAGCATGAGTGGTGAGGGATTTTCTAATATTTCTAAGATGTTCCCCCAACCTTACTTTAAGAGGACGGGACGTTCTCCCAATATACCAGAGGCCGCAGTTGCACTCTATTGCATAAATCACATTACTTGTGTTGCATGTGACGAAATCCACAATCTTGAAGTTGGTTTTATTGATTGTTACCTCCGTAATCTTACTCCCAGTTCCTACGACTCCTCTACAGCCCAAACAGCTACCACACCTGAAAAATCCCTTTGACTTAATTGTGTTCATTTTCTTTGTGGTAAAAGTCACCGGCTCACGATTGGGAGTGACGGATTTGGAAAGGAAGGACCTTCTAACCATCAAAGACAAACCCCGTGATAGTAAGAACTACGACTGGTCCTTTATCACCACATTCAGTAGTCAGTACAGATCCTTAGAAAAAACTTTGAACCGACACTGGAAAATTCTCCAAAAAGATCCAGTGATAGGTGGTTTATTACCGACTAAACCAAAGTGTATTTTTAAAAAGGCTCCAAACATTAAGAACAGCCTAGTAAAAAGTGCACAGACTACCACAAAGAAAATGAACACAATTAAGTCAAAGGGATTTTTCAGGTGTGGTAGCTGTTTGGGCTGTAGAGGAGTCGTAGGAACTGGGAGTAAGATTACGGAGGTAACAATCAATAAAACCAACTTCAAGATTGTGGATTTCGTCACATGCAACACAAGTAATGTGATTTATGCAATAGAGTGCAACTGCGGCCTCTGGTATATTGGGAGAACGTCCCGTCCTCTTAAAGTAAGGTTGGGGGAACATCTTAGAAATATTAGAAAATCCCTCACCACTCATGCTTTATCGGAACATTTCCGGGTATTTCATCAAAGCAAGTGCAGTGCAATAAAACAATTCTGCGGTATAAGGCATATTAAGGGAGATTGGAGATGGAATGACATTGCTGCACAATTAGCACAAGCAGAAATGAGGGCCATATACCAACTAGGAACACTCAAACCCGAGGGCCTAAATTGTGATTTTGAGATCAAATGGTTTTTATAAAAAAGATGAAATTTGCTTATCATTTGAAATCTTTATATTCCTTTCCTAGTAGGTTGTAGTGAAACTATTCATTTAGCCCATATATCCATTTAGCAGCACAGATAATTCTCACTAACTCAGTAAAAACAATAGGAACATTGAGTCGAATTATATGTTCTCTACTTTCATCCATCTCACATTTATGTTTAAAAAATTTGTATAAATGTTCATTATCATTATTTTTTTCAAATATATTTACTTTTCACAAAAATCAGCACCTTAAACAATTAGTGTCAGTTTCCATTGAACACATTAATTGACGCTGTTATGTTTCTTGAAATATTGACACTATACTATGTTTACTTCTATCCTCCGATTACGTCATGCATAACAAAACATGGAATCCCCTCTATGTTTACATATGAAACCGGAAGTGACGACACGCGATTGCCCGGAGAGAATTTGCCAGGACATTCAAAGAAAGTGTCACAGGAAGTGACGGAACGCCATTAGAAGAACTCGGCAATCGCAGTGCATACATAATTGGACATTCTCGTCACACTCTTACAAAACACAAGAACTTGCGGAGCGTCGCGGGAGTCTGTCCACGCGGACGGGGAAGATCGTGGAAACGGATATGAAACGGAACAATTTTATGGACAAACGGAAGTGGACGAACGGTCACCATGGTGATGATAGGAGTTTCCGGATGCCATCACTGACGACTGTCTCTGTATGCTAAGAGACGGAGGAAGTAAAACGGGGGACACGTGACTTAACTAGATAATTAAGACACACTAGGTCCACCTGATGGATCCACCACACTATTGGCTGGGGACCATTTAAAAAGGTAACACAGCAGCATTTTATATCACACCTTGAAAAAGACCTCTGTGAGAGGTAGAAACGCGTTGGTGGTTTCAATTAGGACGCTGAGGAGGGGAGCAAGGAGAGGAACGATCCTATCCAGCACAGCGAGGCACAGGGATTTTCCGGGTTTCCCTGCACCTGAATAAAACCCACAGGCTGGCTCAGAACTGTCTTTTCAGTTCGCACCATCTGGTAATTTTCTCACCACCCCCCACCCCAGCTCCCCATGCTGTTATTTTAGTTTAAAATTATGTTTTAAACAATTACAGAAAGCATTGTAAAATCTGCAAATTGTCCTGCGAGACGATTTATACTATTGCAACACTGGAGTAAATGTTATATTGTTTTATCATTTTATATATCCTATATTAAACTGTACTTCACTATGTACATACAATTTTCTTTTTTACATATGACATCTGCATGAGTTTGCAAATAACTCTGGGTCCACTGAAAACGACCACTGATTACGAAGCGCAGGTTAAGTCCCCTTTTCTCAAATATTCTTTCTTTGTCACTCTGAGGCATTACCAACTGCTGGGGCTCCAGATAAAACTTCACCCACTGCCGCTATGGAAGCTGCTGCGGTCACTCTTATTACATCTGCACCCCCAGACTTGCCTTGCAGGGCGG